>NC_056742.1:492945567-493083067 GCF_019279795.1 Protopterus annectens
TTGGATAAATTACATTTGTATAGCACTACTTACTAATATTTGTCAGAAGTCTGTGCCTACATCTGTCACCAGAAATAAATTCACCCACAAAAAGAAACAATTAAAAGACTTCTTTGATCACATTAAATGATTAAGTCCCCACCTATAATACTAAAATGCATAATGAAGAGCAACAAAAATATTCTACGTAATCACGTACTGAAAACATGAGTAAAACAGCATCATAAATAAAAACAGTTTCATAATTTAGTAGCCTTCTGTTTCAAAATACATTTAATATTCATGGGGTCATTCAGACCTAGTATCTTTATTGCTTGCAACTTTAGCCACCAACATAGCTACTTAATATCCAGTAACAGTACTTTGAAATATTACTGTATAGCTAGGAATTGCACATTCTGCTTCCTCTACATATACAGACTGTGGAACGAGTAGGTAAAACTGTAACATTTCATAAGTACCTGAACCATGCTTGAAACATATCCGTTCATGTTCTGCTGCACAGTTCAAATGTCTTTAAGAATTCAAATTCCAAACTCAGACGTAAACAACCAGTTGCACAGACGCTGAATTGTCTTCTGCATCTATGTGTGACTGGATGCAAAGGGTGTTCTTAAAGAAGAACACCCTTAAAATAACAAAAAAAAAACAATTTTGTTTTTTAAATTAAAAGAAAATCTCCTGCCATTTTTTTCAGGACAATATGCTGTCTTTTCCATTTTCAGGACAGTCCAGAAAAATTCTGGACAGTTAGCAACTCTAGAAATGGGGAGCTTAGAAGATTACAAATAATCCTGGATACAGCAAATCTGTATCTGGACTAGACTAGTTACAGGAAAGGTGAGAAGCAAGTTCAAACGTAGGCTTTTAAACCAGAAAGTTAAAAGAGATGGAAAAACTGCCCAAACGGCCAATAAACTACAATTTCTGGGCCAGAAACCACTTCTCTTGTGGTAGATAGGTTACCTAGTACTTACCACTCTCACTGATAAGCTAGAAAGCTTCCCTCCAACACAGAAAGGCTTGGCGGGGAGGGGGCTCAGAAGCTTACTAACAGTCCTGGATACAGCAAATGTGTATCTGCACTAAAAACAATTCAAGTGTAGTGCAAGCTAGCACACTTGAGTGTGTAGCAGTATTAAAGCAAATACAGTTTAAATAAATGTAATTTATTTGAAATGTATTCTGAATTAAATTCAATTGTTTTATTCGACTCTGAACAGTTAAAAAATGCCAAAAAATATATTTAGCAGCTGAGAAGCACATTCAGTCAGAACACAAGGAGATTTTATTTTTGTTGTTAGTAAAGTGCAAATAGAGGAAGGAGGAGCAGAAGATAATTCAAAGTTAAGAACCTAAGTGGGTTGGCCTTCTCAAATGTTCTCTCTATATTAGGTAGAATGAACACTAGACTGAGAGGAGTGCCCCAGATCAAATTTACAGTAGGAGCGGGCAACTGCAAAGCCACCAACTATAACAAACACCACAGGAATAGGGTGCATGGGAGGGAGAAAACCAGTTTCAAAAGAGATCAGAAACAAAAAACAATGCCAGCAAATATATAAAATAATTCAGTCAGGCAAAAATTAAGACAATGCAGAACTCTGAAAAGTTAAAGTGCCAAGAAATATACTTATCAGCGATTATATTTCCAGATTGTTTGAGAAGCACTCGAGTCAGAACACAAGGAGATTCTGGTCATTCAGTCTCTGTGTCAGGACTCGACAATCTGGGTTCTGACGTTTTAAACAGTTACTGTTTTTAAAAGCTGTACAACACATCTTCCTGCCATACAAAGAAGGTATACTGAAATGTTTAAAAGCTTCTGAAGCTGTTGGTCTGTCTTGAACACATAATAAGTTGCTTACGATCTCAGACTGTATCATAATCCTCTGTTATACACATTCATCCTTGCTGAGTACTATGTCCCGTACTTACTGCAGGAGATGGAAACCATGGCCAGCTCAGAATTTTTCCTAAAAATCAGGCATCCAATGTAAAATAGCAGTGCTTTGGTGGAAAACCATAATTAATGTGCTGACTTTACTCCCTTCTGGAAGGAGACCATGACAGTCCTCAGGGTCTTCTTTAAGTAAAATTGGGAAATAAGGTAGACTTTTGCTCATAATGAGATTATGTCCCATGTAGAATACACGTTCATGCTCACATAGTATACGTTGACAAGGCAATGGAGATACTATCATTTATTTACCTTGATAAACTAATAGTACAGGGTTACATAGCTTGAACTTAGTCATGTAATAAAAAGAGTGTTGCCTTTATAGTAATCATGACTTTGGTCCCTTTTTCAGTGCAGAGTTGCTATGCATAGGTTTTCCAAGGACATACAGCTTGGCTCCATGACCAGGTGCTGCACTTTGCTGGTGTTTTACTATCATATAAGAGAACAAGTACATGTACTGGTACACAATCTGTACTTGAAACTGAAATTGTTCATATAACATCCTGTAATCGCCTGTTACAAGATTTAATATAATATAAACATTAACTCCAACAAGAAATGCAGTGTCTGCCAGAGATAATGCTTAATAGTGCAAACACAGATTTTAATGAGTGCATTCAGAAGCTGTATATGATCTGTACAAGTGGATACCACAAAGGCTGTAATTAAGTATCCAACCCCACATAATCTGCATCACTCTTAAGACAAAGCATAGGTGTAGGCTTACACATACATTGGGTTGAAACCTGCAATTAAAATTAGGACCTTCATCAAAGAGTCTGATAAAAACATCCTCAAACCTAAATTCAGGTAGAATGTTCTGTGTCTAAAAGTGATAAAAGTGAATGTACTTAGTTTGTTCCCAGATCTATAATTCCAGACTGGTTTATCTGCTTGGAATTACCTAGCTGTCACTTGCATTCATCCACACCCATTTTATGCGTTACTCCATATTAATTAACTGCACTTCTGTCGTACACCTTCAGTGATGTCACACGCCAAAATTTAGATGTTGAATGATACTGGAAGCCATCTTTTAAAAGACACGTCATATTCTCTCATGTGAGGGTGATGTTATATTAAATGATAAAACTCAAATCAAACAAAAGATCAAAGGATTATCTCAGAGATCACAAAAAATACATACAAGTACTTTATTTTTTATTTTAACATTTGTTAACTGGGAAAGTCCGACTAGGAACAAAGCCAATTTTCAGCAGAGGCCCAGGGAGAAATGCTCCAGATGCATGTCTTTGCAAAGTGGGAGGGAACCGGAGTACCCAAAGGAAACCCACACGAATGCAGGGAGGACATGCAGACTCCACAAAAGGTACCCCAGCCGAGAATCGAACCGGAGAACCTCTTGTAGTGAGGTGACAACGCTACCGCTGCACCACTGCGCCATCCAATGAGACAATATATGTGACAAAAATATTAGTATTATGTAAGCAGGGTACTGAAAACAATCTTATTGTAGCTGTGTATGATTAATATCAGTTCTGTCTATTTGACTGTATCTATGCCAGTGAGAAAAAGTAGCCAGTAATATCCACATTGGCATTAATTTTTGCATTTCTTACCTGACTTACAAAAGTGAATCCTGTCCGCTAAGAGTGAATGGGTTTGTATTAGACAGTGATACAGAGTTAGTGAGGTTTTAGCTAAGTATTTAGCTGTATTAAAGCACAATGTTTAAAACAGATGCAGCAGGCTCATTTGATTGTCTATTGCACGAGTTTTATTCTGAATTCCTGGTCCTAGGGACAGCTCCCTATATTGTTGGGAAGTGCATCCCTGAGATTAGGACTTAAAGCAGAGAAGCATGGTCAGGGGTTGCTAAGTTGTTTAGTGTTCTTTGATGGACTATTGCACTGTTTGTTTAGTATGGGAGTTGATAAGTAGTGTTTACAGACAGTTTGGAGATTATTGTTGGAGATGTCTTGCTATTGTGGGTTTAGTGGATAAAAGTAAGAGGAGACATGTGCGTTCATTTATAGGAAGATGGTCAGCATGTGTTAGAGTTGTCCCGTGGTGGTCAGTAAGAGGTGACAGCAGAATTAACTGACAGATCTTGTTGAATATTGTTTGTAATCCAGAACATTGTGCTTCTGAGGTATAGGAAAATACAGGAAATCCATATTCAGCAGGAGGCTGTAATATATTTTCTCCAGTTGCCTTCTGGTTTTGGGAAGTCTGAAATCCAGCAACATCCATTAGACCTAATTTAATTTTGCTTTAAAATTTTAATGTGCATTGAAAAAGTTAGTAAGAGATAAAGAGTGAGGTCCAGGTATTTGAATGAGGTCACACGTTCGATTTTTGGTTGTTGCTTGTTAAGGCATGGAGCTGAAGTGTTTGACAAGTTTTGCTTGTCTTCCAAGGAACAATTCTTTTGTGTTCATCATAATTTGTTTCTTACTGAGCCTTGTTGGGAGCTTGTTAAGCTTAATTTGTAGATTGTTTAGTAATAGTTGTGTGAAATAACAGAATCATAGAGTACTACATTTTCAGTATGTAGGGTAAGGCTAGAAATGTTAACTTCAGAGGAAAGGACAGTTGAACCAATGCAGCACAATGAGGTGAGAAGAAGCATTCCATAAGAGTCAGGTATGAACACAGGTATAAACACAGGTATGAACACAGGTATGAACACAGGTATAAACACAAACACAGGTATGAACACAGGTATGAACACAGGTATGAACACAGTTATAAACACAAATACAGGTATGAACACAGGTATGAACACAGGTATAAACACAAACACAGGTATGAACACAGGTATGAACACAGGTATGAACACAGGTATGAACACAAATACAGGTATGAACACAGGTATAAACACAAACACAGGTATGAACACAGGTATGAACACAGGTATAAACACAAACACAGGTATGAACACAGGTATGAACACAGGTATGAACACAGGTATGAACACAAATACAGGTATGAACACAGGTATAAACACAAACACAGGTATGAACACAGGTATGAACACAGGTATAAACACAAACACAGGTATGAACACAGGTTGTGGTTAATAAAGAAGTTTGGACTTTGAGGAGATATGTAGCCTGAAGGAAAATTTAGAATTTTTACTTTTCACATTTATTTATGAGAAAATCGTCTCTAAGAAGAAGTCTGCTTTGGTGTCTGTCTCTTCTATGATGCTTTCAGCAAACAGATTTAAAAGTATCTCAGAAACTAATGAGGAGACTTTTTGGAGTCAAAATCACAGGGAAGTGAAATAAAAACATCTTTCAGGGCAAACTTTACAGTTTTCCTGCTCTTGCAATTAAAGAGGTTTCATTTTTAAGAAAAAAATGTTTCTGTGGATTTAATTGCTGATACATTTACTAACCAGTTGGCGAGTTAGTGCAATAGAAATGAATGACATAGTCATCCCAAAAAACTGAAACCAAGGATTTAATGAGCACTATGGAGATCAAGAACTCAGCTCCAGCAGCTACAGGTTCATAGATTAGTACTAAGCTAACTGCCCTTGCAAGCCATTTTAAGGCCAGCCAATTATCCCTTGTGAGACTCGAACCCCGCAGCTTGTGTTTGTAAGGAAAAAACACCTTAATCATTAGGCCACCCTCCCAACTAATATAACTTTCGCTTTTGTATGTTTAACTTCTTAAAATGTTTAGGGTTCTAGTACCTGGACAGGAATAGAGCCTGCTCATAAGTTAAGGTGCCAATGCCATTAAACCTGATGAAATTATCATTGCTTCAATGTTTGATGTTTGACAAGAGCACTCTTCTCAGCACCCACAAGGTCCCCAGAAATGCCTCTTTCTATAGCATATATGGAATTACATGTTTCAGTAACGTAAATATGCTTGAAAACGCTGCCTTTTATTCGACTTGCTACTACTACTGTTATTATAACTGTCAGTCTGTGTTTATTCTAGATTGTTCTACTTTTATTTTGCATATCCTGGTATTTAATGATTTTATGTCTGTCAGTATGCAGGACACTAAAATTGCTAGGTATAGCTACTTCAATCATTAAGGCTGCCTTTGTCTTTTTTTCACTACAATACGTGGTTTTCTTCCTTCTTTTTTCTTGTCTGGTGGTAGTTTGTGATTAGAACATCTTCATTTTCAGTAATTATTTGTGATTCCTGTTTCCCATGCTTCTCAGCTACCTGTATGTTATAATATTTGCACAGTCCCCAAGGGAACACTTTTGCCACAATACTGTGCCTTTCCATGTACGGACCTCAGACTTGAGTATATCAAAACCAGCAGCAGAAGGTGCAGCTGTTTTTAGATCTAAACTAAAGAACCTACATTTGTCAGTATTTCCCACTTTTCAATAGATTTTGTAAACCACTATGTAAGCAGTCCACTATCTTAAGCTTCCTTTATTAACCTTTCATATTTTGATTTAAATTTACCTTTCCTTATCCATTCATGTGTCAATTTTTTAATAAATTATCACTTATGACATAGACAATCATACATTTATATAAATTAAAATGAATCATACTAACTTATTTTCAGTTGTAAACATTATACATCACATATAATTTTCTATCAGTAAAATATTATGTAGCACATTGAAATCCTTCCTGGCATTAAATATCATTCCTCCTTCAAAACTTTATTCTGCATGTATTGTTCCCATTGTTCTCATTTTTTCCTATGTAGTTTGCTACTACACTTTTCTAAATTCCCACTTCTAGTTCTTTTATCTCTCTTGCTATATTCACTACTTCTAGAATGGTTAGTTTAAACTTTGATTTCCATTTTCTAGTAATTGCTTTTTTGGCAGCCACCATAATTAGACTCAGCAAGGCCTTACTATGTGGCCGCTTACTCAGTGGCCGCAGTGGTGCAGCTGTTAGAGTTGCCGCCTCACAGCAAGAGGTTCTCCAGTTTGATCCTTGGCTGGGGTGCCTACTGTGCAGAGTCTGCATGTCCTCCCTGTGGTCGTGTGGGTTTCCTTTGGGTGCTCTGGTTTCCTCCCACATCCCAAAGACATGCTGTAGGTGGATTGGATATTCTAAATTGGCCCTAGGGGTGTGTGTGTGTGTGTGTGTGTGTGTGTGTGTGTGTGTGTGTGTGTGTGTGTGTGTGTGTGTGTGTGTGTGTGTGTGTGTGTGTGTGTGTGTGTGCCTGCCTTCTGTGGAAGGTTGGGCTCTTGGCTGCCAACTCAACACCGTAAAAACTTCATTGCTAATCATGAGCCAACAGGTGATTCACTGTGGTGACCCCTAACCGGGAAAAAGCCAGAAGAAGAAGGCCTTACTATGTTTATCCAATTCCGATTCTGTATCATAGCTTAAAAAATGATCTCCTTAGTTAAACCAATTTGCTCAGGGAATTTTTAAAGTCTGCCAAATCTTTACACTCCCAAAAAGTAAATTATCAATTGTATCTTTCTTCCCCATTACACCTCTAACATGTGCTTTCTACCCAAGGAAAAATTATTTAGAGTCTGCTTAGGGTATACAAATACCTATGTAAACATTTCCAAGCAAAAGTTCTAAATCTTGTGGACTTTGTTGCATATTTGGGAGCCATAAATATATCCTCTATTGTTTGTTTGTGAATTGCTTATCCAGTCCCTCTTCCCAATCCTTTTTAACTTCTTTTGATTGAATCCTATAGTTATCATGTAATATTTTACCTACTCTACTAATTATCCCATTTTTAGCAGCAGCTTCTGTTCTATATTCTACTAAAACATTTTCAGTCCAAATATATTCTCGGCCACTTCCCATTCTATTACTTTTCCTTCTCAGATTATTTGCTCCCAAAACCTTGGTTCCTTTTCCAGCTTTCCTTCAGTAAATTCCACCCCCCTCATGCCTATTCTCTGTACCCCTAATTGCAGTAATTCAAATTGGAAGAATCTCTTTTCTCCATCCGTTGTTGGCTTAGTTCTTACAATACTTTCTGCTCCTTTATGAATATTATATTCTGTATGGTTATTGTTATTTTCCATAAGGATCTGCATCGAAAATCCCAGTCTCTCTTTATTTTTTGAGTTTCCATCTGTTTCATCATCATCCCTTTCCGCTCTGAATTAGAGCTATTGGCTTGTGCTATGTATGGGAGCCTTAACTGTGCAGCTATAAAATACCCCTACAAATCAGGTAATCCCAAACCACCTTGTTCTATTGGACACATCAGCTTATCCCACTTGAGTCTTGCCCTCTTCCCCTCCCAGATAAAATCCTTCGACTCTTTATTAACTGTTATCCACAGCTTCTCCTCTAGTTAATAAAAATCTGCCTGATATGTATAAAACTAAAATGACTAAAATATTCTCACTGCTTGTATGTTGCTCCATATCCACAAAACAGAGTTTCTAGTTTCTCAGTTTTTTTGTGTTTTTGTTTAGTCTTTTCACACATATCCATAGCTGCTATAACAGAATCCTTTTTTACCCACTCTACTAAGTACTTCATTTTATCATGTCCCCGTAAATATGGGGGTTGCTGGACCAATATGCATATGGGTACATAGTTGTCTTTGTTTTATCTTCATTTATCTTTATTAGTTTTGTATCCTGAAAAGACATGAAACTGTCTCAGAATGTTCCACAACAAAGAAATGATATTTTCTGTTTTCATCAAAATAATATCATCTGCAAATAAAGCTGCCTTTTCTTGATTAGTTTATCAGTTATATCCCTGAATTTCTGAGTCCTTTATCTTCTTTGCCAGTGGTCTAAATATAATGCAAACAACAAAGAGGAAAGAGGACACCTCTGCCTGGTTCCTCTGTTCAAACAGAACTTATCATAGAGGAACCCCCACACATTAATGTTCACCTCCAGCCCTCATATATTTTCCTAATTAAAATTATCAGTCAAAGCTTACATTGCCCTACTCATAAAATCCCAGCTTGGTCTATTGAATACTTTCTCAGCATCAAGACCCACCAACAGCAGCAATATTTTCTTCTGTTCTGCTTCCCTCTGGATCATCAGTGTTCTGTTAATGTTGTCAAATGTTTGCCTCCCCTCCACAAAACCACATCGATCCATATCTATCAGTTTTGGCATCACTTTTGCCATTATTTTAGTCATTATAGAAATAAACAGTTTACAATCACGGTTTGTTTGTCTTTTCGGCTTTTCTAGGTTAGGGGTCGCCATAGCTGAACTCCAGTCCGCTAATGATTGGCAGTCGATTTTTTTTATGGTGCCGAGTTGCCAGCCTGATGCCCAACCTTCAGAGAAGGCACCCCCATTCATGCATGTCTTTCGGAACCCACTCAACCGCGGGGAGGACATGCAGACTCCACACAGAAGGCACTCCAGCCGAGAATCGAACAGGAGAACCTCTTACTATGAGGCAACAATGCTACCGCTGTACAATCACGGTACATAATCAAAATGGGTCTATATGAAGCTGGATCTGATGTGTCTTTACCAGATTTGAATATTTCAACCTCCACCACTTTCTTCCAGGATGTTGGTGCTTCTCCTTTTAAAATACTGTTAAGGCAAAACCTTCTAGGTCTTTATAACTTTCTTCCCTCCTAGCTTCCAAACTTCCATAGGAATACCATCTATTCCTGGAAACTTTCCTGTAGATTAAGTATAAAATCACCATTTTTATCTCATCTCCTCCCATCCTGTTAATATTATCTATCTCTAAGCTTGGCATATTTAATTCTTCCATAAACATTTCCATTTGTACTTTCTCTTGATTTCCACATTTCTCCGCTTTATAGAGATTTTCATAAAATTTCCAAAATATTACTAATATCTCCACAGGACCTGTAGTTATTTTCCTTGTCATATGCCCCATAAACTTGGTAACAACCCTTTCTACTTTCTGTTGCACAGACCATTGTGCTAAAAGCTTTGGTGCTCTGGGGTTATTATTAAAAACAATTACTTAACAGCAGTATTTATTATCCAGGTGCTCCCTCATTTTCTCTTTAACATTCTGCAGTTGCTATTATTCTTGGTCAGTGAGATTCCTCCTATTCTGCAATACTTTAGCATTTGTCAGAGCCTCTAAATAATTTGTGTTACTTCTTAAGCATATCTCTTTTACTTCTACCTTATTTTTAAACTCCACTTTCATTTTATCCCACTTTCTAGCTATATTTTCTAATGAAATTTCTATCTTCCCTAATACCTCTTGAATAATTCTGTCTATCCATTCCTTAAATTCCTCTCTGTTTAACAAGTAGGTTGGGAAGCGCCATTGTCTCATTTTTGCATCATTACCCTGCATTTTATTATTGACACATAATCTGAAACAGTTAATGGATACATATCAAAACCTTCAATTAAACACACATGTCCATGTGAAATATAATTTCTGTCTATCCTAGCCCAGTTTTTATATCTTGGGGAATAATATGTAAATTCTTTCTGAACTCCTACTACTGAATTCCTTTCTTCCATACCAAATATTTTCATACATTTCTTCAAAACCTTACTCTCTTTTGTTATATTTTCCCTTCTAGGCCCCCCAATACATCCCTGCTGCAAACTGATTTTTATTTTTTCCATAATTTTCATAGGCTTCACACTAGCATTTTTAAGTGGAATATAATACATGCCAGTATAATTCTCCTCCTTTGCCAATAGCTCCTTACTACCATAAATCTACCATTGTTACATTTCCCCCTTCTATCACTATTGTAGCTCCTCTAACATTTAATATAAGTAAAATCCCCTTTTTCTTTGTCCCAGATATTCAGTTGAATAACCATCCTGAATTCCTTTAAATCAATGAGTGAAAAGGTCACACAGAAAAAACAATCAGTAAAAACTAAAATTCTATCCAAGCTAGAATTTCCACTGAGTGATCCCTCAAACCTCTTGTGTTAGAGGCACGTGGGATATATGCAAATGTCCCTTATGAACATCAGGTGTTTCAGCCATATGGCAATTCTCAATGCTTTTTAAGTCATTTAATGGACAAATTCAGGCCGATAAAGCCAAAGCCATTAGCTGTGGATGTGCATGTTTCAGCCTTGTTCCTTTATCAAAATTCACATACTACATTATTTTCAAATGTGTCTCCTGTAACATAATTATTTGCACTCTGCATTTTTTAATATAGCTCACTATTCTTTCTTTTTTGTATATACCTGTGAGACCATTTACATTCAAAGATATTATGGAAAGTCTTGCCATTATGATAAGTTATTATTCCCACATGTCTATTTTTAGCTTTTGTGTTGCATGCATAGACTAGTGTTTGGTAGGTTGATCTTTTATACAGCTGTTTATTGTCATATCCATTTGAACCTATGTCACAAATTACAAGACAATTTGTTTTAATGAAAGCCCTCAAACAAAAGGCACACACCTCCAGAACTCCTCCATAACCTATTAACGTAATACAAACAGACAAAATGTTGCACATCTTCAAATAATGAAGTTTACCCCTCTTAATGGAAACAATTGTCCCAGATTGACAGACTCACATGGTTTAATTGACCTATAATTAAGGTTATCCATGCTAAGACCCATGGTGAAGCCTGTGCTTCTACTTACACTAAAAGTTGTTTGTTTTTGTCTTATTTATTTATTTACATTTGTTTACCAGGAAATTCCAACTGGACACAGGTCCTTTTTCAGAGGAGACCCAGGGAGAAAACCTCCACAGAACAATAAATGAACAGCAGAGTACACGAAGAACAACTTAATATACACAAAATAGCAAATAATACATACTGCAGCAAACATTAGATATATATACAATATGAAACATAGTAATGAACAGATATACCAATATCTAGCTTGAGGCTAGGAATAAAGGTAGGATGTATATACAGATAGTACTAAGCTCAAATGGATACTGTTCTAAACTCATATACCTAAATCTTATATACAAATATTGCACTAAACTCAAGCAGATATAAAGCAGAAGCTCCACATGAAGATGGAACAAGCTAGATGGGCTAATGGGATGGAAGGGGAAGATAGAGGAGTAAGAGAGGGGACTGAGTGAGTCATATACGTGGCAGTGAGAGGAGGCTAGGTGTAAGTCAGTTGGGTATGTATTTGGAGTTGACATGAAGTGAGGTAGTTAAGTATGTTATAACAGGTCTGAGAGATTGAATGAGGAGGGAAGGGGAGTGTAACAGGTGAGCCAGAGCCTACAGAGGATCTTATCTTGTCTTATCTTTATTCCTCTCCCAGATATAGAAAATACCTTGAATGCTTTCAGAAAACATTATCATTTAGCCATTGAAAAAGTATTCTGTTTTTATTGCTCTGTTATTAGCTTATCTGCATAAAAACATGAGAACCAAATACATATTTGCCTTTAGCTTCAAGCTTCTCATGATGCACTGTGAACATTTATTTGCTTCTTTTTACATTGCTGTGCCTACATTTCTTAAAACTAAACAAGAAGAAAGAAGGAAAAAGAGTACCTGTTTACTTCAGTATCCCTATAACCCACAAAAATAATGCTTTACTATATTCGTGTAGTATATGTCCCATTTTATAAAATAAAAGCAAATATTTTTTTTTACTTAAAATTACCTATTTCCTTCCTCTTTCCCCCTCCTTAATGTTGTTTCAAACATTAATGACATGAAGAAGGGCATATGCTTTGGAGTCCCCTACAAGTTTAACAAAGTCAGAAAAGTCCAATATTTCCAGGTTTTCTAACCTGTGGTTGATTTTCTTTCAGGATCTCTAAATTTCTCCTTTGCTGGCATCCAGGCAGTGCACTTACTAGCCAGTAACTGAAATTTACCTACAAAAGACAAATTCACTGGCTCTTTTTTCTGAGTTTCTGCTTTCACACTGGAATTGCTGAAATTAAGCTGTTAGTCAGTGTACAGCCATCTTGGAAGTTCTCTGTGGATCAAATCTTGATCAGTGTGTGGTTGTTCCTATAGGTCTCTATACTCTTCACTATAGTTGTGGGCTTTTCAGGATTTTTTTCTTTTCTGTAGTCATGCTCTTTATGTTCTCTCTTTTGTATTTTTGGCATCTTCTGTTGCCAGCTGTGTTTGTCCACTTCTGGTATGATTTGCATTCCTTCTCCTTTCCAAAATGCTATTGATAATCTGAGCAAATATGTTATCTTAGACTTGTTCTTTTCATGGTTTACAACTCTCACTATGTTTGGATCTGATGATGTCAACAGATATAAATCCAGTCCAGAATGCAGACCACTGCATGCATTCAGTTTCAAGGAGGCCTATTCCTCCTTTAGGCCAAGGGATATATAATCATGCCTTGCGCATTTTATGCATCATATGATAAGCATCTTATTTTCTTCTCTGACTGACACAATATGCTTTTTGTGGCTAGTTGATCATATCACAACTGCAAGTCATAACAGGAAAAAGCAGCTGATTTATTGCTTGAACATTGTTCCTGGATATCAAAGTAGTTTTCAATATAATTTTAGTCTTCTAAGATATTGCCTACTAACAATTTGCCCATGTTTAGCTGTTTACTGCTCATCCTTCATCCATTCCCAGATACGTATGCAGTTCCTCTTGTTCAAGATCTTATCTCGCTTTCCTCTCCCAGGTTGATGGCATTTCGATGCTTCAGTTCTCCTTATGGAAATATTACTTTTTGCACATTTGTCAATACCAAATGTCATTCTTATAGGTTCATAGGCTCATAGATACATACTAGGCTATTGGCGCAAAGGCCTAAGTAAGCCTAGCCAATAAGGTTCCCTGGCTTACCCGACCCAAGAAAGTTATTTTCCTGAGCCCCTGTTGAGCAGAGAGTGATCCCCGAGGTGTATTTCCTATTTCCCATCCACTCATCAAGATTTTTCTTCAAGAGTGCTAATGAGGAACTTTGCTTGACATAAATGGGTAGCTTGTTCCAGAGTATGGACAGTCTCTGGGACAGGAATCTATCCCCCAGCATGTCTTGTTTATTGTGGTGACAAGGTTAAGGGCCCTAGAGCATGTAGCTCGGAGGGATTGGGATTTCTTTAGGTGTAGCATGTCCAACAGCTCTGGGTTTGACATAGCTTTATATGTTAGGCAGAGATCACCTCAGAGTAGGCGATATGCTACGGAGTAAAGCTGGAGTTTTTTGAGACAGTCAGCGTAGGGCATCTGTTTCAGGCCAGTAATCCTCTTTGTGAGGTACTTCTGTGGCCTTTCCAGCTGCTGCAGATGTCTTGTGAGGTACATTCCAAAAGGGGCATTGTACTCTATAATGAGTGTCGAGTAGAGGGGAACAATGACCTCTTATTTCCTGGATGAAAACCCTTTTGTGATGAGGTGTGCCATGCAGAAAGATTTCCTGACTACTGTGGTGATGTGATTATCAAAGGAGAGACTACTGTCCACCTGGGTCTCAAGGTCTCTTATCACACATTCGGCATTAAGTAGACTGCTGCCTATGTGGTAGTTCATGGGCACAGAGTTTTTAACAAAGGGATGAAAATGCACTTTTTGGCATTAAGCCTGAGGCCATGGCTCTGACACCAGCCATCTGTCTCAGTGAGGCCCTTCTGTAGGATGTCCACATCATTTGGGGACTCGACTATGGCTCCTAGTTTGCAGTCATCTGTGAACTTTGTTAGCCAAAGGCTTTCTGTGTTAGCCTGTACTTCAGAGAAGTAGATACCTCACAGGAGAGGTCCCAGGACTGAACCCTGTGGTACTCCACTTGTCACTGGTTTGAAGTCAGATTTGGAGTCTGCAACGTTTACATTGTGTGTTCTCTCAGTGATCCAGCTGGCAACCCATCTTGTGACATACAGATTTAAACAAAGTTTAGTGAGTTTAGCTATAATTACAGAATGGGGGATGGTGTCAAAAGCCTTGGCAAGGTCAAGATAGGCTGTGTGAACCACCTTACCCTCATCTACAGCTTTGGTGACTGCCTCAAAGAAGTCAATAAGGTTCGGGAGGCATGATCTGCCTTTCACAAACCCGAACTGGGTGGAGTCCAGAGTTTGGAGGTTACCAATGTCTTTGTTTATGAGTTCCATGATGATACGTTCCATGGCCTTACAGACCAGGCTCATCAGGCTAATAGGGTGATAGTTCCAGGTATCAGTGATGGCTCCCCCTTTGTGGAGTGGGATAACTGTTGCTGTGTGCCATTCAGTGAGCACAAAGCCTGATGTGAGGCTATGATTGAACATGGTGCTTAGGTGGGGAGCCAGTTCTTTCTGAAGTTTGTGTAAAATGCAGCCTGGGAAGATGTCCGGTCCCATGGATGCTGTGTTTTTGGCTTTAAAGAGTGCAGCTTTTACCTGTGTAGTTGTGATTACAGGGACTCTGCATTCTTCCTGTATAGATATAGGCCCTTTAGGGGCTGAGAGGGGGGTAAATATTTGTAAATCAAACAACAGGGCTGGGGACTCTCTTTTCTCTAATACTGTTGGAAAATTCTGGAACCTTCTTCCTAACAAACTTCCCTCTCTTCCCTCTCTATCACTCTTTAAAACCAAATTGAAACTTTTCCTCAGAACACACTGGTTGTGCCCCTGTACTAAACCTGACTGATCAACTAGCTCTTCTTACTTGGTTCAACCTACCCTTCTCTCCTCAGTAATCAAGTTCCTTTTCTTAATAGCAACTTACCTTGTCCTTCTATACTATTACTTACATCTTCAGAATCTCATTAAGGAGACTACTTTTACTAATATATTGTATAATTTCAGCTTCTACTTTTTCTTTATGACTACTTGTATACTAATATATTGTATAATTCAGCTGCCATCTTTTTCTTTATGATGTATTGCGACTACATTTTGTATTGTACTGATTGTATCTGTATATTTTGCACTATGTTATGAACGAATGACCTCTGATTATTCTCTGTACTGCACCTGCAATGTTCATTGTATACATTCATTTTTGTATATGTGATTTTGTTTGTTTCCTTGGAGCTTATCTCCCCGGGCCTCTACTGAAAATGGACATATATCCAGTTAGACTAGCCCAGTCAACAAATGTAAAATAAAAAAAATAAATAAAATAAATAAAGTTAGCACTGAACCTATCTGCCAGGATGTTGGCAATATCAGTTGGTTCGGTAATTCTCTTGCCTTTGTGCTGTAACTCAGAGCAGATCTGGGTGTTGCCATTGAAATTCTTGACATAGCTATAGAATGCTTTGATGTTGTCTCTAGAATCAGTGGCAATTTTGTTTTCGTAGCTAGCTTTGGAGGACCTTATAAGGGATCTCAGCTTTTTACTGAGGCTGACCAGGGAGCTCTTCCACTCATGGGATTTTACTCTCTTTTGCAACAGTTTCTTCCTTCTATTGTAGAGTTTGTTTATGGCAGGGGACCACCAGATTGGCTTCCTTTTTTTGGAGGATAGCATCTTGGTTCTGTTTGGGATAGCACGATCCATGCACTCGTATAAGTGCTTATAGAGTGCATTTGTGTAGGATTCAGCAGTTGTAACTGTATTGTCCATCTGCATGGGTGTCATGAAGTTCGCCACTTCTGTCTTAAGAAGCATGAAGTTGGCTTTGGAGAAATTTTTTACTGTGGTTTCCTTAATGGGGGGTGGGGCGGGATGTGGATATTTAGGGTGATTAGCTTATGGTCGGATCTGACCAACGAGGAGTTGACTTTAGGAGTGGAACACCAGTCACTCATGTTCGTAATGACTAGGCCTAGGATAGTGTTGCCCCTGGTGAGGGTGTGGATAAGTTGATCCAGGGCATTGGAATTTATGAATTCCAGGAAACGTTGAGTGAAGGAGTTGGTATATGAGTAGTATTCCCAGTTAATGGTGGGGTAGTTGAAATCACCCATTATTAGGGTGTTTGGTTGAACCCTAATATTTTCCAGTATATCAAGAAAAGAGTGGGAATCCTGGGGCATGGTGGGGGATCTGTAGCAAGCTACAATTTGGATTGCAGTTTTGCCCAGAGTTAGTTGCACTTGGATAAACTCGGATGCATTGTGCTGAGCAACTAGCCTGGAGGTGTGGATATCCTTAATGAATATGGACACACCTGCTCCCTTGGTGTTCCGGTTCAGGTTAGGTGGTCAAAAAGTGTGGTATGAGTTATAGCCTGGTAATGCAGGGGTGCTCTCTGGAGCCTTGAGCCAGGTCTCAGTCACTGCACAGATATCGATGTTCTTCATTTTAAGGAGTGGCTTGAGAGAGTGCATTTTGAGATTTAGACTTCTAGCATTGAGTAGCATTACCCTCAGTTTTTGCTTGCCTGTTCCTGCTCCAGTGGTGAATTTGTCATTTGAACCTTGCCTAAAAAAGGCACTATAGGGGCAGCAAGAGCCTTAGCCAGTATCCAGAATCCCAGGGGTGACGGGTTTAGGCAATCTGTGGCAAAGCATCGTGGTCTGTTGACCATGTCATCCCAAGCAGACAGATACTGAATCCCCTTAGAATGACACCAGAAGCTTAGCCAATTGTTGAAGTCAATCATTTTGTCCTTGTACTGCAGTATAATTTGGGGCGATGGCAGAATGCTACTCAGGGCTAGGGCCATACCTGCCTGGGCTACAAGATTTGAGAGCACTTCCATGTCTCTTTTTATGTAGTCCAGGGACGTACGTCTCAGGTTGTTTACACCAACATGAACAATGACAGAGTCATATTTGTACTTGTTGTGGAGTGACCTGAGTGCATGGGTTATGTGGCGGATCCTGGCACCTGACAGGCAGCTGACAGTAACCTTCTCCTTGTTTAGCCTGGTAGGTGTAACATCAGTGTGCCTGACTATAGAGTCACCTATGTTATCCGAACAAAGTTTTAACCATTTGTAGTTGAGCTTTCAGATGATTATCTGTTCAGCTGTACAGCTTTAAATCATCCAGAAAATGTACATGAGATTTCACTGGCCAAAGTTAGTTTCTGGAAGTCAACTATAGCAATAACTTAGTCTGTTAAGTAAACAGCTTTATAGGTTAAGGGCAAGGCAAAACTGCACTTGTAACATAATCACCTTGAAAAGCCCATCTTCGGATTGTTATCCATGATATAGTAATGTGTCTTTAATCATTACTCATTTTAAACTGGTTTATTTAATCATTACTCATTTTAAACTGGTTTATTTAATCATTACTCATTTTAAACTGGTTTATTTAATCATTACTCATTTTAAACTGGTTTATTTATATAGTGACTACTCTATAGGGTATATTTTATACATCTGTAAACATTCCATTTTCCATTAATACAGATTGTTGCCAAATGTTTCTCTGTAATCCCTTCTTGCCATACGTAGGACCCACCCTTTTACAGCTCTCTACTATGACTTGGTTTAATAATATGTGTCCTTTACTCCATATGATTTTATTTTGTTACCCTTCTTTCTAATGCCATGATTGATTTTTTCTAAGTGATTATACATTCTGTCTGCCTCAGTTCTGGTGTACAATTTATATATTGTCAGAAGGCATGTTATTGTTTTGTCATCCTTAGGGCCGCTTGCAAGCTCAATTTTAAGGAATGTTTTTTTTTTCCTTGTTGTTAACCAGGGTGGTATCTGTTATTCAACTCAGTCTTCCATTACTTTAAGCTACCAAAGTATCCATAATTCAAATTGCAACTTCTGAACATAATAGAAGTAAAATAAATGAATAAAAACCTTGTGAGTCAACATCAGTGTCTCCCTGAAATACTTTACCTGCCTGCAACAGATTATCCCATAAATCTTCTCTAAATAGAAGCATCATTGAAGGTTATGCCCACTTCATTCGGAAGAGAGCAGTTATTTAGTCTGTCCATAATAAGCAACATAAAGAATTATATCGGCTAACACCCCGAGCCATGTTGATGTTTGGCATACCGTTCCAGAAGTTCTGAACACAGCTCGATATTATCACAAAATATATGTGAGAATAAACAGATGTGTGGTATACTTGTTAAGGAACAATGTGGCATTTGTACAGTTAGATTGCTCTGGAAGTTCGCTGACATTGTGTACAGAAACATGGTGTTTGGCTTCTCATAGAACATGACTTTATAGACCTAATAAGGGCTTCTGATACAGTGAACCACACCTGACAAATAAAAGTATTAATTTGCACTGACATAAGAACAAATGACATACTCACATTCAAAGCTACTAAGCAAGTGCATTTCTTTAAATTCAAAGTGCACAAATGCTTCTCCACCTCATACAAAATCAGTACAAGTGTACCAACAGGACTATGTCCTAGCACCCACGCTTTTCTGCATTTGCATAAAATTTAATACACTTCTACATCCCAGTCACATAGTAATAGGTTCATAGGTTCATAGGTTCATAGGTTCATAGGTTTATACTAGGCTATCTGCCCTAAGGCATTTATAAGCCTAGCCCAAATTTTTGTGGCTTACGCCACCCCTTATATGAAAAAATACTGTGCCCATTAGTTTGTTGTGCCTCTGTCCAGCAGTGACACAGAGATGATTCCCGGGGTAAACCTATGATCTCCCATCCACAGGTCAAGATTTCTCTTGAACAGAGCCAGCGAGGTGCTCTGCCTCACATGGACCGGGATTTTATTCCACAGCATAGGGAGTCTCTGAGTGATAAATCTATCCCTCCAGCACATCCTATTTATATCCGTGCTAAGGTTTAAGTCGCTTGCTCTAGTGGTTTTGGTGGATTTGGATTTTTGAGGTGGAGCATGTCCATTAATTCGGGTTGGACATGGCCTTGTATGTCAGGCACATGTCACCTCTGAGCAGACGGTATGCGACTGAATAGAGCTGGAGTTTCTTCAGTCTGGCAGCATATGACAGATTTTGGAGTCCCTTTATCTTTTTGGTGAGGAACTTTTGGGGTCTCTCCAATTGCTGCAGATGTCGGGTGAGATACATCCCGAATGGGGCATTGTACTCGATCATTGGTCTGATAAGTGAAGAGTACAGGGGAACAATGACCTCACTAGATCTGGATGTGAATCCCTTCATGATCAGGTGGGCAATGTAGAAGGTCTTTCTAACCATTTTAGCAACGTGAGTGTCAAAAGAAAGGCCACTGTCAACCTGGGTCCCCAGGTCCCTGATAACCTCTTCTGTGCTTAGTGGATTGCCACCTATATGGTAGCTTGGGGTTACCTTGTTTTTCCCGAAGGGTATGACTATACATTTTTGGTGTTTAACTTCAGGCCATGGCTCTGGCACCAGCTATCTGTTTCCGTGAGTCCCTTCTGAAGGATATCCGTGTCCGATGCACTTTCCACTATGGCCCAGTTTGCAGTCATCTGCAAACTTTGTCAGCCAAAGTCCTCCCATGCTGGCCTGTACTTCTGAGAAGTAGATGCCGAACAATAGGGGCCAAGGACCGAGCCCTGTGGGACACCACTTGTGACCGGCTTGGAGTCTGACATAGCGCCAGCAACTCTAACCCTGTGGGTTCTGTCCTTAAGCCAGTTTGCAACCCATCTTGTGACATATGGGTTTACATTTAAGCTGGTAAGTTTTTCTACAATACCCGAGTGGGGTATTGTGTCGAAAGCCTTTGCAAGGTCAAGGTAGGCTGTATGGACTGCCTTTCCATCATCAATGGCCTTGGTGACTGTTTCGAAGAAGTCGACCAAGTTCAAAAGGCATGATCTTCCCTTGACGAAGCCAAACTGGGTCGGGTCCAATGTCTGCAAGTCCCCTATATCTTTGTTTATGAGCTCCATTATGATCCTCTCCATAGCTTTGCAGACTAGACTTGTTAAGCTTATGGGGCGGTAATTACCAGGGTCCATAGAGGCACCGCCTTTGTGGAGTGGGACCACAGTTGCCGTACGCCACTCCTTGGGCACGTATCCTGTGGTAAGGCTGAGATTAAACAGCTGCCTTATGTGCAGGTTTAATTCCTCATTTAACTCGTGTAGCACACAGCCGGGGACACCATCCGGTCCCATTGATGCTGTGTTTTTAGCTTTAGAGAGAGCAGCTTTCACCTGCGCATTTGAGATGTCTGGGAGGCTACACTTCGCTGGGATAGTTATCTCTCCTTTAGGGGGGGAGAGGCGGGTGAAGTTTGCACTGAACCTGTCTGCCAGTATGTTGGCAATGTCTGTGGGTTCAGTGATTTTTGTATCATTTTGGATTAATTCTGAGCATATCTGGGAGTTTCCACCCAGTTTCCTAACATAGCTGAAAAAGGCCTTATGATTGTCCTTTGAATCCATGGCAATTTTTCTCTCAAAATTGGCCTTAGTTGATTTTATGAGTGCTCGTATTTTTTTACTAATAATGATCAGGAGTGACTTCCCTTTTATGGATTTTGTTCTATCATGTAATAGCTTTCTCCTTTTATTGTAAAGTTTGTTAATGGCTGGGGTCCACCAGACTGGATGTTTGCCCTTTGTGGAAAGAGTCTTGGTTTTATTTGGGATTGCCTGATCCATGCAGTCCTGGAGGTGTTCATAGAAGGCATTTGTAAGGGCTTTCACAGCTTGGGTTGTGGTTTCCACTGGCTCAGGGGCCTTGAAGGATACCACACCAGTCTTGAGTAGTGTGAAGTTTGCTTTAGAGAAGTTCTTCACTGTGGTCTTTTTTGTTTGGTGTGGGGGCGGGATGTGGATTTCCAGTGAGATTAGTTTATGATCAGATCTCACCAATGAGGGATATACTTCCAGTGTGGAGCATTTTGTCCCCATGTTTGTGATAATGAGATGTAGTATATTTTCTCCTCTCGTAATCTGGCTACAACCACAGTTATGAAAGAATCCCTCGGAAATTATATCAGAGTCAAAGTGATATTGCAAAGCAACTGCCTGAACCTTAATACCAGGAAAACAAATTGTATAAAAGTTCATGTTTACAAATGCCTTAGTAAAGTCCCAGTAAGTTTTGCATTGGTTGGTTAGTAACATATCTGGAACTCTCTAGTATGGAAAGGAAAAATAACTTCAGCTAATTCAGACTATGCCTAATGCAAGCATATCTTTTAAAATCATCTTGAAGAACTTCAAACAAAGATGAGTACAAAGTTAAGTATTGCCAGGAAAATTTCGATGATCCTATGTCCAGAAGGAAAGGCTGCAATATTTGAAAATGAATGGTGCTTTCGCAGACTGGATGCAGAATATCAGTGAGAAGAAAACGAATCATGTGGCCAGAAACCCAATACTGTGCAGCACTTTACAAGGTTTTCATATTGCATATCAGTAAAGTACTACAGGTATTGTGCTGGGAAAAACACTTCTTTGTTAAATTACAACAAAATGGTCTTACAGCCTAGAACTGTATTAACGCTTAAGATACTGTAGAAATGTTTACATTTTGACAAAATTGTATAAAAAGTAAGTTAAATTGCAGTTTCCAAACTGAAAGAATAATTCTGAAAACATATTTTAACAGGATTACAGCAAACTACAGTGTCTGTATTATGAAAAAAAGGAATTCATTATATTAGTAGCACTTAAGAAACAGCCCCAGCAGTACACTAACAAAGGAGACCCTGACCACTGTAATGTGTCATGGACTACAATGTTCCAAAATCCAATTCGCAGACATGTTCCCTGTTCCTTCACCCTATCCAGTGTTTACATTGCAGAGCCAGCCCCACGTCCCAGCTCAACCATTGATTGACTTGTCTCAACTATGACTTGTGATTGTAGCTTTAATCACTGCAAACCCCAGAAAAGGGTTGTGCTATGAGAACTAAGAGCCCACCTTAAGGATCATCATTGGGTATTCACTTTCCTGAACCTGTTGCATAAGGTTCAAGACATATTAACATTTTGTCTTTTTAAGATAAACTTGAAACAGAAGAGAAAACAGGATTACATTTGTAGTTTGTCTGCTTTAAGAAAAACATGAAGCAGAAACAAAGAACTGCAAGTTAAACCAACAAAAGAGATTTAAAACGAGGAAGTATCCATGGTTCATGAATGTAGAATTTTTAACAGTACAGGAGTCATCCCACAGCACACTCCAGCACTGGGAGACCATCCTCTAACACAGGACTCTGTGACATCACTGTAATTGCCATGGGGTTGTAGAGATATGGAGTTCTGCCCTTCACAACCTCTCTTGTAACCAGAAATAGAACAGACGTAGCTCTGCCTGTGGCAACTGCACATTTGAAGCTGAATATATATATTGCCTGGGAGGATCCAGTGGAAATTTGAGACAAGAAGTCAGTGTCTTACCTGCGCTTATGTTGTAAAGTTAGCTGATCATGGACATTGCTGCCCAGTGCTTTCCATATCCATGACTCTTCCCTGAGTAATGTCATCCTGACAGATAAAAAAATAAGTAAATATTCCAATCAAGTCTATGACAAGATGTAGAACAGGAATAACAGAACAGGAAAACATAAAACATGATCATTATAAATAACAAAAGTATGGTTATCTGTTTGATATACACCACATGTCGCCACGTTCTTTCAACTCTTAGTTCTCATAGCACGACCCTTGTTTGGGGTTTGCAGTGAGATTCCACTTCTTGGGTCATCGTTCCTACACTGCTGTAATCGATTTATCACTAGATCCACTTCTTGGGCCACTGTTCCTCCTCTGTTGTAATCAATTTGTCACTAAATCCACTTCTTGGGTCACTGTTCCTCCACTACTGTAATCGATTTATCACTAGATCCACTTCTTGGGCTACTGTTCCTCCACTGCTGTAATCGATTTATCACTAGATCCACTTCTTGGGCTACTGTTCCTCCTCTGTTGTAATCGATTTGTCACTAGATCCACTTCTTGGGCCACTGTTCCTCCTCTGTTGTAATCGATTTATCACTAGATCCACTTCTTGGGCTACTGTTCCTCCTCTTTTGTAATCGATTTGTCACTAGATCCACTTCTTGGGTCACTGTTCCTCCTCTGTTGTAATTGATTTATCACTAGATCCACTTCTTGGGCCACCGTTTCTCCACTGCTGTAATTGATTTATCACTAGGTTTTGACTTGATAAATAAAAAGCTCTGCTAAATCATCCTCAGTCTAATTCTTGCAAAGAGCAACTTGTTTTTCATTAATTCTTTTTAAATTTTCTGAATTTCCTTGGTTGAGGAATTAAGTCTTCATATGTAAGAAGCTTTCAGCCCTGTGAACTCAGATACACTTTGTTTCTAGGTATTTTAATTGCATTCTGTTTCTTTCCAAAATAAATAAAGTCAGATAGTCAGTGTTTATGATCTGTCTGTGAAATGGGAAAAGAGTCCATTAAAGATGTATAGACCCTCCACATCAGTTTTACCCAGTGCCATGGCAGAAAAAAATATCTCCTGTATATATCCAGTAACATTTGCCATTCAGGGAGACTAGCAATAATCAGTTTTTGATATTTCTCTACTGCGGATTATCTACGGGTTTGCAATTTCAGTTCTAAAGTTTTCTTTAGCAGCGTAATGTTGTGTAAGTGTACAGAAGCTTCCTTTTTCTTGTGAAGGTAATCTAGCTTCAGCATCACCTACACCCGTCAGTAAATTTATTATATATTTAAAATGTTAATTCATTCTACAGCTCTTAACTGGATTGTGTAATGTGTAGTCTTTAAAGCTCTTATCACAAAATGCAGTATTTTGCCAAGGGCTTTCTTTTTGTTTTATTTGCACTTTTTCATTTTAGTTTATTAACCAAGGATTTCAAATTGTAATAAGCCTGTTTAACGGAGGCTCAGGAATAAAAGCTCCAGCAATGCAAGCAATATGAAAGGAACATGCAAGAATAAAAAATAGTACAAATTCAAGGTGTGGAAATACTCAGTTAACAGTCTATAGAGTAAAAACCATTTGCACTTATTCTGTTCACCATCCTTATATTTGTAAAATTAGGAATCTTACCCCTCTGTGAAATTGGTTCATTAGAGATTACTAGGCTAATGGCTCTAGGGCCTTTACAAGCCTAGCCATACAAAACAACATGCGTACCCATATAGGTTCATAGGTAGGTACTAGGCTATTGGTCCTGGGGCCTATATAAGCCTAGCCATATGGTACCCTGGCTTTTGCCACCCAAGAAAAATATTTTCCTGTGCCCCTGTCAAGCAGAGCCACAAAAGTGATCCCTGGGGTGAATTTCCTATCTCCCATCCAATCATCAAGATTTTTCTTGAAGAGTGCTAATGAGGAGCTCTGTTTGACATAGATAGGCAGTCTGTTCCAGAGTATGGGAAGTCTCTGGGACAGGAATCTATCCCTTCAGCATGTTCTGTTTATTGTGGTGACAAGGTTTAGGTCCCTAGAGTGTGTAGCTCGGAGGGATTGAGATTTTTTTAAGTGGAGCATGTCCAACAGCTCTGGGTTTGACATAGCTTTGTATGTTAGGCAGAGATGGTCTCTGAGTAGGCGATATGCGACAGAGTAAAGCTGGTGTTTTTTTAGACAGTCTACGTATGGCATCTGTTTGAGGCCGGTAATCCTTTCACTTTCTCTACAATGATCTCAAGCTTGGGGGGGGGGTGCTGTCCATAGCTATTGTTATGGACAAAGTTTGGGTAGGAACCCTTGCAGCCATCACCCTGTAAGGTAAGACTTCTTTGTATGAGTTATTTAATGTTGTTCCCAACACATAACATATAACTGAATCAATGTAGGGAGCATACATAGGCATACCTGCCTCATGCAAGCTTCTGGTCTCCGCTAGAGACTGACATGAGTCTATATCACTTAATTGAACGATCATTGCTTCGAATACTTAATGATCGAACCCTAATTGTTGAAGTCACTATTCATCAATGTACCTAAACAGCAAACAGAAAGGTACCAAAATATTTTTTGTTGGCCAACACCGTACTTTACAACATAATAAAGCAATAAACTTAAATAAAAATGCCAAGAGCAACGTACTAAACTGTACTAAACACAACTACTACAAAATTATTTTCAACTTTAATAAGCCAACCATACTATATAAATAAAATTAAATTGCAAAAAAATACTTTCTATAATTAAATAACCTAGCAAGCCAGTCTCTGCAAAAGTGGGTGAATCCTTACAAACCAACAATGAAAACAGGCATTACCTGACCTTGAAAATAAGTACTGTGCTTTCTCTTCTTTGTTTTTGCAGAGAAGGGGCAAGCCTCCCCACCCCTCATGTGGGGGGCTATGCCCCCACCCCCTAAATTAAATACACCAACTCCAAGATCACACTACATTGAGGAAAAGGGTAAGGAAAGAACACACAATGAATATTTGTTGACATCGGTATGAATATTACTTTATTTTACACAATTGTTGGATGGTAGGCACAGTTTAAGTGGGAGTTTTTACTATGAATCCTGCGAGTTATATACTGATATGAACCTAGCATTCTAGGATGGCCAACTAAATCTTTTCAACACCATTTCCTACGATATTTAGGTACTTCGACGAATAGCAATTTGGACAATTAAGGTTTGATCATTAGGTATTTGATGTAATGATTCTTCAATTAAGTGATATAGATCCACTGACACCGAGTGAACAAATACAGATCCATCCCATAAGAGATGCCAGATGAAGGGAGAGCTGCCTGTCTTCTTTACTCTTCCCCTGCCCTGACAATTATTAGTACACAGACTGTTAACTGAACCTGTCTCATTGGCATCAGCTCTCCTATTCTTATGCAACCACAATCTGATAACAGCAGTCCGTATTAATTTGTCTTAACATCCTGATACAATATCTACAAGTAAGTTCTGGTTAGGATGCCCTTTTCATATCATCACCATAACAGATATATCTAATATAAACAAAGGAATATACCAAGAACTCAAGGGGGCCTCAGAGCCTATTTCCTGTTATACTATTAGAAACTGGATGAACCATTCAATAGTTTTATACCTGACAAAAAACTTTTAAAGAAAATGGAAAAAAAATAACTTCATTCTTATGGTATCCTAAAAATCCAAGAATTGCTTATAGATATCATATAAGATTATGGGAATATTGTGGTATTAGCTCCCAGATGTAGAATGATTTTCTGTTATGCAGATTTTAACTCTGTTATACTCGATAAGCTCAACTTAGACTTGTCAATAGAAAACCCACTCAGGAGCAGATTTTACTAAATTCTTATAAGCTTATCAAATATGATAAATTAGAAACATGTAACAATCCTTTCATCTGGTTGATAGCATTTACCTTAGAAGGAAATTCGTTTCAATCTTTAGACACTACATATATGAAACCAATTCTTAAAACAGTTAAGAAATATGTTTTTCAAATTCCATTAATATCACAAATTTGTGTGCGTTCCCTTTGTATACACCTCTAGATTTAAGAAACGCAGAACACTGTTAACATGAATGTTCTAAAAAGGAGCGGATTCATATTATGGTCTGGTTGCTTTGAAAAAGGAAAAGCTAAATTGCCAGAAAATGTAATGAAAGATTATAAGTTGGATAAATCTATTAACCCATTAATATTATCCCTCAGTAAGAAATTAAATGAATTTGTAGATAATGTGAGTGAAGAGGAATACAACACTATTCCCCCACTATATGAATATATGGATATATGAATGCTGTCATTGAAGGTAAGTTGACCGACAAATGAAAATTGTCCAAATTATACAAGTTAATTACAAATAATAATAATTTTGATGTAAAATTCTGGAACTTTTAGATAACAGTGGATGAGTGTCTCAATAGATGGTAAGAATAAATCAGTTAATCAAAATTCTTGAAGTTTATACTGGAAAGTTTTAAAGTGGAAATACATACATAGAAAGTTTGTTACTCCCTATAAATCCTTAAGTTTAGTAAAAGGACTTCTTCAGTCTGTTTGAGATGCAGTAAAGATGTAAAAGCTGATTGGGCACACATTTATGTATTGTGAATAATTAAATGTACACTGGAAAAGCAAAATTTGTTTTGTTAAGGGCTTATGGTCTGATAATTGCTCTAAATCAGTTGTTGTTGTGTCTTTCGGCTTTTCCCGGTTAGGGGTCACCACAGCAGAACTCCGGTCCGCTCATGATTGGCAGTAGATTTTTACATGCCGAGTTGCCGGCCCTGACGCACAACCTTCAACAAAGGTATGCCCATTCACGCATGTCTCAACACAGAAGACGCCGTAGCTGAGAATCAAACAGGACAACGTCTTACTGTGAGGCGACAACACTACCGCAGCACCACCACCGCAGTTAATACTAATGAATTACTAATGAATTTTCCAATCCATTTACCTATAAAAGCCAAACAACAAAAACTGTTCTGGAGTCTCCTGGCAGTAGCTTGAAAAGTTATTAAAAAAAAAGAAACTCAAATTAATTTCCTACATTCAAAGAGTTTTTAAATTTAACAGCAATACTATGTAAAACTGAAAAAGAAGTGATCAGAACATAATCTCTAAATCACACTAAGACTTTTAGTGGTTTGGATAGCCTTAAAAAGTTGCTATTGAAATACCAAGACCCTTAATGTGTTAATTGTATAAGATTAGTTTAATGACTCAGAGTATTCCATCTATTCTACAACAGCATGTGATGCTGAATTTCTTCCTTTCTGTGTATATGTTGTAAATATGTTAAATGAATAAATGAATAAAAAAAGAAGAAACTAGATAAACAGGACACTACAGTATGAGTAAATGTTGACATGTACAGTATGATCAAATGACGTACAGTATGGGGGAATGCTGACATGTACAGTATGGGGAATGCTGACATATACAGTACCCTCCGCATGACGAACTACAATGCAACAGCGTTTTAATGCTGCATGCAGAGCATGGCTTTTGGTATGGGGGTGGTGATGCATGTTTGAGGAAGTGCATACACCCCCATATCCTGCAGAAGGAACACTCACACTACTGCTAATGAGGCAGCAGGGTTTACCTTAGGCACAGTTTGCACATTTCCAATATACCACATGAGGAAGGTTGTAGCTATGTAACTTTTAATACAGTGGCAGTGAGTTTGTGATCATCTGAAACTTAAATTTTAATTGTTTTAATATATGTTTTAAATTTTAAGTAGATACTAAGATTGCATTTCATGCTCTATTTTTTTTTTTTTTTTTTTGTAATTCTTATTTTTGATTTTACTTATACAATCCCTGGGAGTCTATCATTTTGATACCTTAAATAGATGACAGACAGACAAAGATAGATAGATGGAATATATATATTTCTAGAAGGAGATGCTCATAGAGAACAGAATTTATTTCACTGTTACATAGATTACATCCATCTGTGTCATTAATGCCTGCTCTCCATTTCAGCAGCAATTATCCATTTGAAAGAGCATACCTTGTAATCATATGCATCGCTTAAAGCTAATACAGAATACATCTGGAAGATGTCTGGTATGTCTTTTGAAGGCAAGAGCACATGAAAATGAAAATGCAACTCATTCAGAAAATGCTGTCATTAAGTACACAAGTCTGAACATCTTTAAAATGTTTTTGCCATATTCATCTTTTGAGAATGAACTCAGTGAATACTTCTGTCAGTGTGCAGATAAATGGCATTTTCAGAAGTCACTTTCTTACTTTGGTGAGGGCCAGCAGTCAACAGACGGCTAGTAGAAATTACAAGTAAGATTTGCTTTGTCCCAGCTTATAAATGTAGATGCACTATTTCAGCTAGATATCCAGTTTGAATAAGCTGCTTAGGGTGGACGTAAGGCTTCTTATTAACAAATCAGCGAAAATGAAAAGTGGCTGGTGCAGGGGGAATCACTGAACCCCTTAGCAAATATGTTGACCACAATTTAAAACATTTTGTTTCCACACTTGCATTCATTTGTAAAGACTCATGGGAGTTTTTGGCCAGCATTCCCCCTAGTGTTTGTAACCCCGACTTATTGATGGTTACTATAGATGTCATCGAATTATTTCCCAGTATACCACATACTACAGGTATTGACTGGTTTAATGAAATCTTAGTCTGTGAATCGGGGTTGAGCAACAATTTAGTTAATTTACTAGTAGAATTTATGGACATCATTTTGCATAACAATTTTATTTTTTTCAGTGGGGAATTCTTTAGTCAAAGAAAAGGAGTTGCCATGGGCGCTCCTTGCACATCAGCATATGCGAATATTGTATTATATAAATGGGAGAATTTCTACATTCACTCTGCTAAATGGAAAGACTCTATTGTATTTTACAAACGTTACTTGGATGACATGTGTTTACTCTGGCAGGGTAGTAAAGAAAGTTTTCTTGAGTTTTTTGATTATATAAACTCCACAACAGACATTCTTTCCTTTACTTATGACATCAGTGAAAGTTCTTTACATTATTTGGATGTTGTTTTAACTAAGGACATAGGGAAAATGCATTTTCAAACGCAAATCTATAGGAAGAACACTTTCTCCAATGCATTTTTGCACTTTGATAGTTCTCATCCGTTTTATATCAAAAAAGGCATAGTTAAAGGCCAACTTATAAGAGCATTGAGGATGTGCAGTTCTCTTAATTTGTTTTTAAAAGAAGTAGAATTTTTGGAAACCTTATTTCTTGAAAGAGGTTATCCTTCTCAACTTATCCAGCATACAATTGCAGAAATTGTTGAGAAAAGGGACTCTGCATATCCTCCTTTGTTAAGTAAAGGTCTGCCTTTGCCTACGTTGTCATCATTAAGACCTTTGAATATGCAGAAGAGTTTTGTTTATACATATGCTAATGATTCACAACTGATTGAAAACACTGTACGTTCTTTTTGGCCCATATTAACATCACAAGAAGACATCCGTACATTACTCCCTGACAACATACATTTTATAAGGAAGAGGGATATTAACCTAAAGGGTATGTTTGAGCAAGCATTTCACACCAAGAATTGTTTTTCTATCAATTATTCATCCAAAAGGATAGGCTCGTTTAAATGTGGGATGTGTAATCAATGTCCCCACATGTTACATGATGACCATGTGTACTTACCATCTAGAAAGTTAACTTTAAGGGCCCAAGGTTACTATTCTTGTATTTCTTCTGGGGTGGTTTACCTTGGCATTTGTCTCACTTGTCACGGTTTTTACGTGGGAAAAACCGAAAGAATGCTCAAAAAGAGAATCTATGAGCATTTTTACAATATAGTAAAGAAAAAAGAGACCAATGCCTTTTTCAAACATTCTCTAATTTGTAACCACATGGACATAAAATTTTTTGTATTGGAGCGAGTCATCCATGACCCTAGGGGTGGTGACTGGGAGACTCGCCTTGCGAATAGGGAACTGATATGGCAGCTTAAGTTGGATGCCACCAAGTTTCCGGGCATGAACGACAGTGTCAGTCTTGCTTGTGTTCTTAAAGCAAACAGGGACAAGCTATAACTGTTTTTTAGTTTACAATATATTTTTCTTTGTTGGTGCAATGAACTGTTTTAGTAGATTTTAATGTACCATTTACTTACACATTTGTGGCAACTTCTTTATGAACATTCATATGTTTTTCACAGTCATTGTATTGTGCTGAACATTTCGTACTCATTTGGCTGTGTATTACACAGGATTCACATATACCTGTTCAGGTTTTTTGTGGATCATCTTTAAAATATATATTTTTTTATTAGTCATCCTATTCTGTCATGTTGACATTAACATATTGCTGTTGCATCCCCTTTTTATATTTTTTACATTTTTTGTTTCACTTGCATTACATTGGTCTCTTATGGTTCTTAGAATTTTCTTGCAGTTTGACAGTAGAGTTGCAGTTGTTTTTATTGTTCTGACTTTAATTATGCTACTGTTAGCTAAAAGCTCTGACATTTTGTAAATACACAATCAGTTGTCACATGCATTTTATTTTTTATTATTTATTTATTATTTTTTACTATGGTATATTCTCCTTTTCTGCTTTAGATTTATGGTTTCAGGAGATATAAAAGGCACTGAAGCACTTTATGTCAGGTTGTCTTGGAAAATTCCAAGATATTTTTTAACTTGATGCATTGCTTAATTTTTTAATTTTTTAATCATTTCAATTTGTGTGATGTTTAATTGAATTATTGGCTCAGCAGTCAAGAATATATATACTGCACTGCCACACTTGTATTGTAACTTGAAAAAGCCTGGGACTGCCAGGCGAAAGCGCTCGTTTTTATTCTGTACTGCATTAAAGAAGATTTTTTCGATTCCAGCATTGTTTTTGGGTCGCAGTTTATTATTTGGACCATCTGTGCAAAGAGATTTCTTAGTAGAACTCTGTTTTTGTGGATGTACTTCATTTTCAACTGCTTGTTGTCTTAAAGAGTTCTGGTACGCCGATTTCCCGTTTACGTCTGGTTCTTATTAACAAATAACAGGAATGCTCTCTGGCAGATTTGACTTGCAAAGAAAATGAAACGTCTAACAGTTAGTTTATGGAAATAAAACAAAACAACAAACCAGTGTAAAGGAGAACAAATAAAACAAAATGGTAGTGTTCAGCACAAATGAGTCAACGTCTGTTTTTCTGTGAACAGATGGCATCATGAAATAGTGGTGCCATTTGTTTTTTTTTTAATATTTGTTAATCAGAGAGAGTCAATTAGACAGGCTTGTGTATTTTCATGGAAAACCAAGGAGTGCAAAAGACCTAGTGAAATAATTTAGTCTGTTGTAATTTATGCAGCTGGAGACTGTAAGAATCAAACTCAGGTCTGCATGGTTCATTTTTTTTCTTATTTCATCATTTTTTCTTAGATAGCAGCAGTCCTAAAAACATTACTTTGTTTATTTATTTATTTCTCTTTTACCTGGGAAATTTAACTGGTCTTTCCCAGACTTTTCAGCGCCATGTGACCCAGATCACAAAGGCAAATGCAAATGCTATAAGCAGAATTTAGATTCACCAAAGTTTTAGAAAGAGGGGAAAGAAAGACACACCCCGGGATTCATGAACCTTGCACCAGGCGCACGCATAGCGTAGGCGCCACAACGCCAGATATGGCCGCCGAGCGATTCAGGTACGATCCAATTCCACGTGCACTACCGGCGTAGGTATGTTAAACACCCCATGTGCAGTGTTGCACCATGCAAATGAAGGCATATAGCGATCCATGAAGTGGCGCAGGCGTAGCATAAGGGCACGGCAATGTAAACCAAAAAAAACGGTTTACATATATCCAAACATGACATAGGAGTAACGGAAGGCTGTCAACGTCAGGTATCATACTGGTGCAATATGCCAATGGCGAAAGACACCGAGAATGTCAAAAGAAAACATGCACAAAATGTAAATAATGACATAAATGGTATGTCCGCAGAAACCACAGCAGAACCCCAGGACATGTCCGCGGAAGGTGTGAAACAATGAAATAATATGACAATGTCATAAAAGAGCAGTATAATACACATCAGCTTCACAGCCACAATACACCATAGTATGCATGGAAAGCCACAACCACAGCGCAAGGGTTGCCAAGGAGTGGCGGCAGTGTTCGGCGCCGTAACCATGTATTAGTAGTCAATGCCATGCAAATGAGGCAGATAATACTGAATCGCAAACCCCCCGCCGGTGTAAGGCTGCACCAAACGGCGCAGCGGTAATACACCGAGGAGTGGCCCAGAGGGAATACATGTCAACCGCAGAGGGGTGTGCCACTGTAGGAGGAAGCACATTGGAGCCCAGCAAACATGGGCTGTACAATGCACATCACAGCAGCAAGACCGGCGTGTGAGGAAATAGATGCGCTGAGAGTACACAATGCGCGCAGAGATGCATGTGCACGAGGATGACTACGTTCCCCCAACCCAGTCATGTGACGGCCGCCCCGTCAACAACCACGGATACAGGAAGGTGATGCGGAGAATATGAGGAAATGCGGAAGCAGTGTAATTGGAGTCGTAATGAGCAATCAACACCAATCAACCCACGAAGGGCAATTGGCGGCAGCTGACAACTCTGCATGCAGAAACCCGCAAAACGGAAAAGGGGAGGCATATGAATGCAAAGAAAGTAGGGGATGTAGCAGAATTGCAAAGAGTGAAGAACCGATACAGCACAGCCAAGTAGAGAGGTAGCATAACGGCGGCGGCAGACAAAATGCATGATATGCCATGTCCCAGAAACAACACATGACAGGGCTCTGCAGGATGCAATCCAGGAAATAGTAGGTGCAACGTGCAGAAACAGTAAGGTAAGGTCTAAAGCTAAACCAATGCAGGCAAGTGTAATGTAACACCAAAGGCAACAGCGTTGCAGTGCCAACGGTAAAACACGGAAGATAATCTACAGATATGGCTGCACAGACACACCCAATGACATCACCAGGTGTACAGCACAACAGTATAAAGTGTGAATGCACACAACACACAGCGCGTATTCCCAAATGCCGCACTTTAGGGTGTAAACACACGGGGAACTTTTAAAATGTATATGTTGGGTGCCGCTGTGGCCGTGATACATCAGCATGTGTCAGAGACAGACGGAGTTGTGGAGGAGGGTGCCGACAACTACCGTAGGCCTCAGAGGAGAAGGAGAGTGTTCAGACCAAGGGTAACCTACCAGGGGCTTCAAGACCTGGAGATAGTAGAGCGTTACAGGGTGGACAGGGACACGTTACAGCAAATAGCGGAGCTGTGCTGGATACACCTGAGAACAAGAAACAACAGAGGGGAGCCCATCCCAGTGGACACAAAGGTATGTGTAAGCTTGCAAATACTGGCTACAGGTACCTTTCAAAGGCCAACCGGGGATATAATGGGCATCTCACAGGCATCAGCATCCAGGGTACTACACCAGTTTCTGGATGCCATGTTACGACATGCCCATGAGTATATATACTTCCCCAGATCTCAGGAGGAGTTGGCTAGCAATATGCGCCACTTCCACCGTGTGGCACAATACCCGAAGGTACTGGGTGCGATAGACTGTACGCACATACAAATCAAGTCACCACCCGGGGAGCAGGGTAGACGCTACATAAACCGCAAGGGATTCCTCTCCATCAATTGCCAGGTCGTGTGCAATGCGCAGGGCATTATCATGGATGTGTGTGCTGGCAGCCCTGGAAGCTACCACGACTCCCATATCTGGCATGCCTCACAGCTGTATCAGGTATTCGCCAGGGGGGACATCACACAAGGCCACCTTGTGGGGGATGCTGGCTATGCACTGGAGCCGTGGATGATGACACCCATCAGAAATGCACACACACACATGCAAGAACGCCATAATGAGGCACATGCACAAACCAGAATAATCATAGAGCGTGTGTTTGGGATGCTGAAATCACGGTTCCGGTGCTTGGATACATCCGGTGGAGCCCTGCAGTACTCTCCAGGCACATGTGCCCACATATTCATAGTATGTGCCATGCTACATAATATGATCCTGCGGAAACAGCTGCTGCAGGGACATAATGGTGAAGGGGCACAAAGCCCGCCACAACTGCCAAGGCAAGCACAGGCACAGAGCGTTCAGTGCCATGAACACACTGTGCCAGCCCCAGTAGGCAGACGGAGGTGTACCCAATATGCCTATGCCTTGGCAAAGAGGGAACGTATAGCACATACTCTGACAGCGTAGGCCCCATGGACTGACACCTCCCTACCTGCACACACAGTGGAATGGACGGCACACAAACATGGCCGCTCGTAATGTGTACCGTATGGGTGGTCCCATGTGTGACTCCAACATAGGTAGCACCCAAACACTACACACCCAACAGCCAGCGGAGCATGGAACGCCAACACCTCAACCGTACGCGGGTCCTACAGCAGACGGCGTTGCCGTATGCTGCCACGTTCGCCGCAAGGTGTATACATATGTACATATGTGCATACACAGATATGGAGATAGATATCATTACACGCGTAGAAATATATGTACACATACACATATATAAAGTACAACAGGTAAGACAGGGAATCAGAGGGATGCAAGGTGACAGAGAAGTAAGATGCGATATCTCTACATAGTAAACATAGTGAACGACAACCTGAGTATCCGGGAGGGTTGACAGAACAGGGAACGCCACCCATGGAAAGGTCAACCTACCTAAATGCATAATCGCGAGTCGGGATGATCGCCAGGCCACGGTACAGTAACAGGACATGTGCGGGTAATATTATTAGGATATGAGGGAGGTAGACACCGCCGCTGGTGATGCGGCAACGAGGGTACTGTGTGCAACCATCCCTGTGACAGCGGCAGTATGTGTATGTATGCGGTGAGGGTGTTGTGTGTTCCGCTGTGTAATGTGTGTGCCACTGTAAAATGTGTATGTAGGTGACATGTGACAGGCGGAGTGGAATAACATGTGTAGGCATACAGTATAGGAACCACAGGCGTATGTACAGCAGTACCCCCAAAGTAGTACTGAGAGCCCCTCCCTGGCTAGGCGCGTGGCGACGTAAAACGATGCAAAGCGAAAATGTCCCAGAATGTACCACAGGACTATAGCCAACATGAAATGCAAAGGACGTATGTACAAACCATGACCGTATGTATGGCACCGATATGTTAATTGCAAAACGATACATCGGCAACGTTACACAGCAATAGTCATGTACCACGGAAATACGCATGTGCTACCCCGGCACCGATCGTGGCTACGTATCGGCCCGTAAACACCGCTGTGTGTTCTACGAGTGTCAAACAAGCAATCGCCACCCGAATAGGTGGCAACCGGTAGCATACAGGCCGTCCCAAGTACCGGACCACAATGACCGTAAATATCCGGGACAAAATGCCAAGGGATAGTCGGCACGTATGAACAGCCGCAGATATACTACCGATGTGACGGAGGAATACATGCAGGAAGCACACATGCAGGCGATACCGACACCAGACGATATCAACAAAACCTACACTCCCAGAACAACAGACAGGTAACTTGCAGCTCCCCAGGCAGGGATGGAGCACACACACAAGCATACCATGACACCCACATGTCGAACATAATACCATACCCAACACACACAATCCACGGCTAACACCACTGCGAAATGTACCTGACGCCACACATAGCGGCTGCAGTCACACATAACATAACACAATACAGACCATCTCCACGACATCAACAAAACCTACACTCCCAGAACAACAGACAGGTAACTTGCAGCTCCCCAGGCAGGGATGGAGCACACACACAAGCATACCGTGTATGTAGAAATGCAAGGCCCACAACCCGTACCCGTCACCCACAACTGCCGATATACCCCATCGCACATATCAAAGGGATACAAGCCGCAATAGCAGCAAAAACATACAGGCAGTCAATGACAGCGGCATAACCGCAACATCTCGCGTGGGAAACACTATCAGCAGCGCATGCATACCTGCATCCATTGTGTAAAGGAATACAAGAGCTATGTTACACATCCGAATGCAAAACGCCATCGACAGACGCTGCCAGGACAGGGACACCCACATGTCGAACATAATACCATACCCAACACACACAATCCACGGCTAACACCACTGCGAAATGTACCTGACGCCACACATAGCGGCTGCAGTCACACATAACATAACACAATACAGACCATCTCCACGAAGGTAGTGCAAATAACCAACGCCCAGGCGAGGAACGAACCATGCCCTAGTTACGACGCGTACTGTACGAATGGAGTAGATGCACAGGTGATATGCGCATAAGTACACACCGAGGAACAGCTATTGGTGTGATGAACCCACATGTCGCAGGTGACGACGGATATAAGGAAGACTCCTAGGATATTCAAACTGTATGCTCATACCGAACCACTACTAAAAAACGGCTCGACTGAGAGATAACGATATAGCGAGACTCGAACGGAAAACGGAAGTAAACACAGGAAAGGTATGTAGAACCCACGAGATGTACTGGTGTGTAACGCATGATGTGTATGACGAAGCTGCACTGTATGTGAACGGTGTTTGTAAGTAAGGATACCTGTCCATAAAGCAGAGAGTGGTGAAAGGTGGTTATGTAGTGCTATCCCGCTGAGCATACCAACGACTGTGGACACCGTGTGCACAGCAGTGGGACATCATGTACACAGCCGGGATAACCCAAGGGCTGCCATAGGGGGGCAAAACACAGAACAATGCCACCACCCACGCCGATGCTGGCAGTGGATGTCCAACAAGGAAGTGCCACAGCAGGGGATAGGACATGTATGTATACTGTCACAGCACACATGTGTATGGGCATATACCGTCGATGTCATCGTAATGTCGCACGACGCACGTATGCCTCGCAGTAGGGGTTACTATGTCAAGTATGTGTAATGTAAAGCTGTCATGGTGGATATGACAGACATCATACACAGTATCACAGGCATAGCATGCATAATGGAGGTATGGCCTAGTGTTATGTACACTAACAGGATATGTATGGCCTGTACATATGGGACAGAGTAGTAGCAGAATAGCCACCCAAAATGGAAGGAACACCAAGTGACCATGTCCAAACGATCTGTAGCAGGTGCAATGTGTGCAACAATGACGTCCGGCAGGTCCATGTGTAAACACATGTGCAGTGTACACAGTAGTGTCACCTCCCCATGGTAGTGTCCACTGAACAGCAGAGGTGGATGTCAACTGCATGTCTACACAGTACTGCTGCTGTGGTGGTACCATGACTATGTGTCACCCTATCAGCAAGGGAGCTATCACATGACCAATGCCACAGTATGTCCCTGTGGGATGTGCACAGGACCTACGTTCCACAGCATGGTGTGTGTCGTGTCTGCGGAAGTAACACAGAAGCCCAGGCCATGCAATGTGGCATGTGTGCACATATGCAGGAGTGCTTCATTCACCCCGCCCACTGCAATTGCCATGTAGGAGTACTACATGCATCACTAATGCGGAGGACATGGGCCATGTCAGAGTAGATGACACCCCTGTGTAAGTGGTATGCAGATGAGTACAGATGTGTTCCCCGTCTGTCATCCGCATATGCAAACTGTCTGAGCCTGGTATACATCACGGCATGACAATGCCGTGCCATGTAAAGTCGTAGCCGTTGTGGAAGGTACACCACGAATGTGTTATTGTAACCCTGCCCGTGTGTAGATGTGTGTATGGCACAGGTACAAAGGCTACCTATGTACCAGCAACACACACAGTACAGATATGTGTGGCCCTGCAGATGTGTACCCATGCCACAGTGGAATATGGCAACCACAGCACCATGTGGGGCATGTGTGTGTACAGCAACCATGTACAATGTGATATGCATGTATGGGGACAGTATCCATGTGATACCCAGTGGATGACTGTTGCTATGCAAAGGTGATGTGTATGCACCATGTGTGATGTATCCTGACGCAATGACATCTACACGATGTATCTGCCACACCGACACCTGTACGGTTGTTAGCAGTATGAGCTGGTGGAGCTACAATGCTGCCAGGTATGTAGATGTGGGATATCTAGGCATGGACAGTACTCTGTGACAGCATGTTGTGTATGTAAGCAAATAGTGAACATGAGGGGCCACATGACTGAGGACTGTGTAATGCCACATGTACCTGACATGTAGTAGGTAGCATGATATGCTTGCACCACTGTGTGTCCTGTCCAGGAGTCATATAGACTAACATCCTGAGACACAGGGTATGATGTGATGGTGGATGTGTACATTGCCAATACCAGAATGTGGAATGGTGCTGAAGGGCAATGTGGGGACAATGTCTGATCTGTTACCCTCCGTACCACACCAACCACCCATGCAATGGTATGACAGGTGGCCAGCATGTGTATGTGGTGTGCTGTGCCACACAGAGGCCCAACAAGGGTGCCAGTAAAGGCATGGAGGTCATCAATGAGTGTGTGAAGCACGGATGTGAGGATATGCCCCAGTGCCATACTGAATGGTCCAGTCATGGGTGTACGAATGCAGTCCCACATGTGCAATGCAGTACCACCCATGTGTAGTGTGATAGATGCGGTAGTGTGGTGGTCAAGGTACACAACGTCCATGAACAGGCTAGCAGTTAATTCAGTGGGCTGCTGCGGAGACACATACCAAACAGGTTGGCGGGACATAACAGCTAGGGAGATCAGAGGTGACATTGGGACAGTGTCCTAGGACATAACGTGTGCATGGCAGTACCATGTATGTGTCCACAGGGACACTGCGATGTCCATGTATGGATTGCAACCCTGTAGTGAGTGAGAGTGTGTATTGTTGGTAGGTACCCCATTGGCTGGCATGTTGCCAACAACATCTCAGTTGGCAATGCCTGGGTGACTGTTGTACGCTACACTGAATGTGGATGTAGCCAAACAACACAGACATACCACCGCACTGCCTGAGGGCCCACACTGCAATGTGCGGCAGTCATGTGTAGGTAGCTAGCCTTGGAGCATGTGATGGACCACGAGGACCCACCATGACTGTCAAGTGATGCACCCCACACATGTGAATATACCCACCGTGCAACAGCCTGCACATGTGCCCATACAGCAGATGTGCATGGAACATGACTACCACCGTGGCGTCTGTGAAAAGGCCAGTACCACCATGTCTCTGTGTGGAATAGCATGGTCCCTACTATTGCGTACATGTTGCGGAAGTGCACTGTGATATGTGTCAGCATAGTCACGTACACTGTCCAGCTGCCGGGGTGCCATGCCATTAACCACCCCCGTCAGCAGACGTCAGTAGTACTGACCGTTGAGCACATGTACCATGTATGCTGCGATGGGTGTGTGTCCAGGGTGTGGCTAGCAGGGCCGCGAAGCATATATGTTCATCTACCAGAGGGGGGATATCCCTAGGTTTAACACAGCAGACACATGGAGGTATGGTGCATGCCGAGGGTAGTGTAGGTATGGTATGTGTTGTGTAATGTGTCACCCAGCTATGTGTAGTGCATGGCCAAGCATGTGTGGGTACATGGGAGTCCATACTAGGGAAGTGTGGGTTGCTGTCAGCACATGGCAGTAGCAACTGTCCGAGGTGCAATGTACAGTATGACAACACAGCCAGCATGTAACCTGTGGTGTACAGTGTAATCTCTGTTGCGTGTTACAATGTGTCTAGCGGTCACAAACATGGGTATCCGAACATGGAGTACCTATGATGCATTGTGTTCGGAAAATATACAGTATGTGTGTAAAACATTGTGTGATGTGGGATCCCCTCACCTGTGTGTGTTGCAGTCCAGGTATGTGCCTGGGAGGTATGATATGTGTACAATCTGGACTGGCAGGTGTGCTGTGCAGAGCATGGAGGCAGGTCCCAGGCACTGCAGATAAATGTCAGGCGTGCACTACTGTGCGTGCCGTGCTTGTGTGCAGCACAGTGGAGGGTGCAAGCATTGTCACACATTACTGCATGCCGTGCCTGCCTGTTACAGCCCTGCTGGAGACAGACATGTGACACCGCCGCAGAGGCAGCATAGCATGTGAAGATGTACATGTGGGCTCCACACCCTAGGCAGATGTCCGCAGGTCATGTGTGCCACAGTAGTGTGGTCGACCATGACTGTCATACTGGACAGATACCACATGCCTGTATAAGTACAGTATGAGCATAGTCAACAGTCGCAGTGACAGAGTAGGCCAATGTACAGTATCCCCGTGTGCAGACCACTGCCTACTGTACACCTGGCTAGACACACACACGGAGGGTGAATATACCTTTGAGCCATCACATGTCCCAGTCCACGTAGCCTGTACAATGTCATCACAGGGTGGTCACAATAACGTGTGGTAAGACAGACACGTTGTACCAGGTGATGTGTCATGTGTGCATATGTTGAGTTGCACAGCCATTCACACGTCCACAACATATCGGTGCATGATGTATACTGTTACATGATGTGTGGAACTGCACTGTGACCCACAACAGGGTCATCTGAGACAGGTGTGTTGTGAATGGTGTAACCCATGGTCACACGGGATACACACTGGTGCTGTTGGCAGCCATGCTGGTGGCCACCAGTGGTGCCTGCAGTGGTCATACAGACATACTGCACACAGTGTTCTGGCAGGAATGTCCATTGTTGTGGATGATGTGTTGCTACGTGAAGGTAGGTGTGTGTTGTGAATGTTACACATCCAGATGTCACCATCTGGTGCAGTCATGGTCGTCGACAGCATCATACACATCCACAGCGGTCAGAACCCTGTCCCGAGAATGGGTGTCAGCCACCCTCGTACTGTGTGACGTATGTGCACATGGCAGAACACCTCCCACTGGCTGGATAACAGTGTCAGCTAGGATGGCTAAGTGATGGCTGGAATATTCCGTGATAATGTACAATGCTGGTATCCCAATGAAGTACCTGGAATCACACACAGTACGCCATGGCTGCCATGTAAGCCATGCATAACAATGACTGTGTGACAGACACAAACAATGCGTAGACATGTTGAACATGCACACATGAGAACACCCAAGGAGGTATGTTGCACATATCGATGTACAACTGTCATCTATGGCCATAGCATGGATGCAGATGCACATGCCCCACAGGCAGTACCACGCGATGTAGGTAGGGGGGCATTGCACGTGTACATGTGACAGTTGCTTTACTGCCACATGTCCTGCATAGCCGTCATGTAGGGGTAGCAGTGGCATGTGACTGTTGGACATGCCTGTACATTTGACCATGTCCCACAGGACATGTGTTACGTGTGTACAACATGTGTTGTGCCGTCATCAAGCTGTGAAGTGTACGGCTGCCAGGGTACCTGTGTGACATGTTCTGCAATGGGTGCAAAGGCACGCAGTACTGCATTGCATGCCCACATGCCCCACACAGGTGCATAGCCTGAACATACAATACAAAGAGGGTGTTGGATGATAGCAACCCACAAGAGGAGATGGGTACGGGTGGCAACCCACTACCACCTGTTCGGGTACAGTGTGCATGTCTATGACACATTAGCACCCGAGAAGCTAGCGGTACAGCAGTACAGGGTTGCATGCATATATGTTCACCAATATCCCTGTGTGTCCCACCACTGGCCCGTGGACAGACAGACACCAACACAATGTGCAGATATGATATGTGCACAGCACATCACCGATGGCTACTGTAGAACAGGCTTACTGTGTAGACATGTGCACAGTAGGTCTGCGCCAGCCACACTCAAACACGTTATGTGCCGAACCACACCAATAGTCCAGCCCATGCCACAGACAGATGTGCGCATCTGTGTATGTACGTCTAGGAATGTCTCCAGCATAGCAGTATAGCTGTGTCAGTGTTGCGAACAACATATTGAATGGGTTGTATGTGTGAGGGGTGCATCATACGTGTATGGTCAGATCGACGATACCATCAGTGCCCCTGCTATGTGAACATCCCTGTCCCCATACATGGATACCTATGCTGTGCCCAACACCACGTTCCCCGTGGGAGGGATGGCGCTGTGCAGTGCACCAGCAGACATGGGGGTGGCAGCAGGCACTGGATGTAGACATATGTGGTACCCATGTCAGTCCAGGCAACCATCCATGTGCATGGGATAGCAGTGTGTGGGCACATACAGCACTGTGTTGAACAATATCGCAGCACATAGCACCTGTCAGGGTTAATGTGTATGCATGGATGTGCAATACCTGCATGCACCAGACACACCCCCACCAAGCAGCATGCAGCCTACCTTGCATAAGGCCAGTGTCCACACCATGATGATAGACATGTGTAATGTCCATATACACATAGCAATGACATATGGAATGGACAGCGACCCTGCCAATATCAGTACCCCACAGGTGGGTCACATCCCAGTGCCATGTATGTGACATACCCTGCCATACCATGCAGCCCTGCCCAGCAAGGCTGCACGTGCTATCACAGTCCTACATGGTGCGATGGACAAAAGGCACTTTCACTATCAACCGTCCACAGCAGTAATGTGGCAGTGATGCACCCTGTGGTGTTACAGGTGCTGTGTGTTGCTGTGGACAACGTCGCGCACATGCTATGCATGACCTTTCCTGCTAATGTGACATGGTTACACATTGTCCCATGTGTATCACATGTGCAACACAGGTGAGCCGTGGCAGGTTGCCCAACACCCGTACAGTGCTGTGTGGATGTACATGGCACAACACATGCATGTACAGGTGTCCATGTGTATGTGTGCAGTGCCACCGCTGACGTTCATAATGGCCGCGTACGGGATGTCTAGTGACATATACACAGCATCCAGGTGAACAGTAGAACTGTTGTCACATGGGGACCTGTGCCAACTGATATGGACACAGGTGCAGGCAGGTACACATGTCCACAGCAGGCTAACATCAACATGGTGCGTGTACAGTGTGATGAGGTGACACACAGATATGATATGACACCCACTGCTCAATGGTGTGATGGCAACACGTTGGCTGTGTCACTGCCATGATGCATCGCAGAGATTACTGTGCAGATGTTGTACATGTCATAGCAATGTATGTCCAGCAGTATGCCAGTACAGCAGTGTAAATGTGACCTGTCAACATCATTATGTCTTACAGATAATGCCACGTTCCCGGCTGCCTGCCTTCAGCCGACAGGAGGATGAAGTGATAATACCATTGCTCCACGACAACTATGACATACTGTTCAACCATGTGCCACTACAGGCACAGCAGCGTGAAGACATGTGGCAGGATTTGCGCAGGAGGGTGAACACCGTGGGTGGCCACAACCGCACATATCAGCAGATCCGCAGACACTGCACAGACCTAATTCGGCATGCGAAACAGCGTGCCGCCGCAATCGCCAGACAACAAGGTGGGACAGGTGGTGGGCCACCAATCCAGCCCCCACTCACACACACGGAGGAGCTCCTGGCCAGTCTGGGGACACCCAGGGAACAACATGCTGAAACCCTCGCTGCCATCGTGGAGGTGGGTGTCTCCCAACCAACGAGCCTGGAGCTGCCTGGTAAGTCAGTCTTGCATGTTTGTATGATAACTGACGTAGGTGTGGGTGTCATAGTACACCACATAATGTAGCAACACATGCCAGGTATATGGCCACACAAGCTGCATACTACAGTATGCTACGTTGTGTTTGCAGACATGTGCATAGCACATGCTAACACACAGGTGCATGATGTGACATGCACAGTGCTTACCGTGGTGATAGTAATGGATAATGTATATACTGTTGTGTTGCCCCTATACAGGTACATCTGGCATGTCGCACACACATGGGTCTGTTGCAGGTGAGACTGTTGCTAGTAATAGGTATGATACGGTGTATAGATATTCCCCATGTGTCCAGGTATGACATGCACACCTGGGTCTGCCCCAGTCACGGTATAGACCGGCATGATACCACATAACCCATCTGTGTGATATGTGCAGTCAGCTATGCATACAATGGTGGAGGTGTTCCACAATGGCTGCATGTGTAGTATGCATCGGTATGCCTTTGCGGTATGCACACAGTACCACATAGTGAGCTGTGATCTGGCCAGAACACAGGTGTTACCACTGTGATCTATGCCCCTGCATTGGGTGCACACGTTGTGACATGGCACATGACATGTCCCATGCACGTGGAGGTCTGTCCGCAACATTGTCACACCATGACTTGACCTATGCACGACATAGCAGACATCCACAATGTCTGCATAGCCTTCGGGAATGTGACACCTCAGACTAGTACGGTTGTATGTCACATGGGTCACCACAGGGCTGTGTACACGATGCCCATCACACACAATTGTCCATGAACCAGACAAACATGGCCATGGGTGATACCTACAGGCATGTTGCCACACAGTACATCCGCAGTGGGTAGTCACCGTTGCACCCTGTCCACACATAGTGGGGTCATCACTGTAGTGGACCCCCTGGACATCCGATGTGGTACACCAGACAAATGGAATGCCTGTCTGCAGCCATTAGAGGTGCCACCAATGTCTACCATATACGTGCTGTTGAACAGCAGAACTGACTTGCAGACATGCAATGCGTCCAGGTTATGCATCACACAGAAACATACCTGTGTCCTGCTGCCGTGCAGTGGCACAGTGCCCGTACTCCCCACTGTACAGCTATGTACACAGCTCACACCAACCACACCTGCACAGACATCCTTGTTACACATGCATTCTATCTGTAGACTGTACACATAACACTGCACTGTGACATCCATTGTGATGTGGTGCATGTGGTGGGACACCATTGTCACATGTCCACATGATACCGCACATGTTTGTGGTTTACATGACATAGTGACGCCAGCCATGTGTACTGTTAACCCGCCCGTGGCCACGGTGTATCACGGTGATGCATGCAAACTACCATGAATGTGTGTACTGCAAGCCTACTAAAAGACACCTGCTTGATGTAGTGTGCACTCCAGGGCAGTATGCATACTGCCATTATTAATGTCTGGGCTGCATTCACTGGGCTGTGGTGTGGGAATGCTGCATGCCACCTGCAATATCACATGCATGATGTGTCTGCATGTGTGTGTGTCTGCGTGTGTATGTCAGCGTGTGTGTGTCCGCATGTGTGTGTGTGTGTGTCTGTGTGTCTGTGTGTGTGTCTGCGTGTGTGTGTGTGTGTGTGTGTGTCTGCGTGTGTGTAATGTAACTTACGGTATGTCTTTGTATTCACAGGTGCTGTAGGTGCGTTCCCCTCCTGCGGTCCATCTGATGCTAGTGTCCCCACAGATACTAGCGGTGATGACCATGTGCATGAGGCACAGGCAGGGTCGTCACGGGCAGAAGCTGTGCAATTGGAGAACATCCCACCTATGTCCCCTTCATCCCCACACACGGTTCAGATGCCGACACATACCACACATACCACATCACCATTGCCCATAGAAGAAGGACAGTCAGCGTCTGTTGGCACCGAGCAGGAATGTGTGGTGGCTGCAGAAGGTGCGGGTACACACCATGTTGCCAGTGTAATGACTGGTGAAGTGCCACACAGGCATGTGGCTGGTGCTGCTCATAGGAGGAGCACTGCTAGACATGCACCTGCCGTACAGGGTGCAGCAGCTGGTATAATCAGACGCATGTTTCAGACTGTAATGGCGGCACAGGCACATGCCGAATGGCAGAACCAAGAAGGGCAGAGAACATCCAGTCATTGGCGAATGCTCAACAGCAGCTTGCCGATGTTCTGGATAGGAGATTAGGTGAGATGGTTGGGATCCTCGACCGAGGCATGGCAATCCGCGAGCGTGAGCTGTCCATGCTGGAACACCTGGTAGGGGTGAGGTGTAGGGCACGTGGGCGTAGGCCAGCAACACCACCTAGTGCAGGTCGATGTGTGCGTGCCACCTCTCATGCCCACTCACACAGTGCTGGTAGCAGCAGCAGTGCAGCTGGTGCTACACCAACCACACCAGGACACAGCAGGCCACGTGGATGTGGCCCTGGACGGTCCCAGTGTGGACACGGTTCCAGCGGACATGTGTCATCGGAGAGTGGCCACTCTATACCTCCACCCGGTAGTGCCCGTGCGAATCCAGGCAGGCACGGGTCACGTGGCCACAGGGGGACAAAGTGAGCCATACAAACTGCACTGTACAGTCTGGGGCTGCCAAGTATACCCCGTGTAGGCATCACAGATGACTGAACTGTGTACACACATACCCACACACAGCAGACACAACTGTAGGGCTCCACCACATCCACATGCATTCTGCACAGTCATGCCCAGTAAATGCACAGGCCCTTACACACACACATGATGTCATCCATTGGTACAGCCTATGCCCCTGGCACACATATCACCCTGGGCATATGATGAAGCCTCTGCCGCAGCACCATGATCTACACCATCGGTGCATGGTTATGCAAACATATTCTGATGCACAGGGTGGACAAGATAGTGAGAGGTGTATGTGATACCTGTGTCCGCATAGTACGCGATGTGTATGTTGTGGTGGTTGTGTATGGCAGGTGACAGGTGCGTATGTGACATGGGTCGTGCACTGACATCATGCAGCAGACATACCATGTAGTGCAGGTGCAGCATTCATTGTTTTGTGTACACGGTATGCGTGGCGGTTACATGTGTAGCACCATGTTGGTTCAGTTAACCCGTATGCCAATTATGGTGTACTTGCATGTGCCTACTGGGAGCACTGTTATCAGTCCCCCACGTGTAGCTGTGGGGTACCCACAGGCACATCTGGCAATATCAGCATACCACAGGTACCCGCAACCTGCATGGACCCCTACATAGGTACATAGGCGCACATGTACATACCAGGCTATGTGCCCTACGGCATGTGTAATCCTAGCCAGAGTGTGTGTGGCTGCTAACACCCCTTAGGATGAGGATACCACATCCATCGGACTGCTGTCCCTCTGTCCAGCAGTGACACAGAGATGATGCCTGGCGCATACCTATGATCACACATCCACACGTCATGATTACTCTTGGACAAAGTCAGTCAGGGCCTCTGCTTCACATGGGCTGGCAATCCTCTCCATGTTGTAGGGGGTCTCTGGGCATTGACCCTGTTCCCCCAGCACATCCTATTCATGTTTGTGTTGAGGTTTCTGACAGTCGCTTCTGTGCCCGTGTTTGCCTGGAGCCTAGGAGGTGGAACATGTCCATGTCACCCAGGTCGGACATGGCCGTGTATGTCAGGCACAAATCACCACAGAGTAGACGTGCTGGGAAGGTATACAGCCAGAGTCCCCTTGGTCGGGCAGCGTGTGACACATGTCTCAGCACCTTTATCCCCGTGTTGTGGAACGTTTGTGATCCTTCCAAGTGCTGCAGGTGTCAGGTTGGGTACAGCCCAGATGTGGCATTGTATGCAATCATTGGTCTGATGTGTGAAGTGTACAGGGGTACAATGAACTCCCCTGATGTGGATGTGATTCCTTCCTGACCAGGTGGCCACAGTGGAATGTCTTCCCAACCACATTGGCATTGTGTGTGTTGACAGAGGTTACCGACAGGTGTGGTACCCATGTCCCTGAACACGTCCACCATGTTGAATGGATTACCACCTACATGTTACGTCGGGGCGAACATGTCCTTCCCACTGGGTAGGTCTGCACCTTCCCTGGCATGTAGCAGCAGGCCATGGCTCTGGCACCAGTTATCCATGTCTATGAGGCCCCAGGTGGATGTCCGTGTCAGATGGGGTGTTGGGTATGGTGGCCGGTGTGCAGTCATCTGCATACCTTGTCTGCCACAATCCCCCTATGTTTGCATGCACATTGGAAGGTTGAATGCCAAACAGGAGGGGGCCCAGGACTGAGCCCTGTGGGCCTCCACTCGAGACCAGCTTGGAGTCTGACATGGCACCAGGAACACAAACCCTGTGTGGTGTGACCTCCATCCATTTGGAAAACCATTGTGTGACATATGTCCCCACATGTACGCTGGCGAGCCTTTCCATGAGTCCCACGTGGAGTGTGGTTTGAACGCTCCCGCCAGGTCATGGTAGTCTGTGCAAACCGACGTACCCCCATCAATGGCCTTAGTGACCCCTCCAGACAGGCCGAGCAGGTTTGGGAGGCAGGATCTGCCCTTGACTAAGTCGTTGTGGGTATGTTCCGGTATTGGCTGTACACCACTGTCTGTATTCATGGGCCCCAGTATGGACCTCCCCGCAGCTTTGCAGACAAGGCTTGTCAAGCTGATAGGACAGGAATGTCTACAGTCCATAAGAGCACTACCCTGGCGTAGTGGGACCACAGCTGCCAAATGCCATCCAGCGGGGACCTAGCCTGTAGTAAGGCTAAGATGACACAGCGGCCTTATGTGTGGGGCGAGGGCCTCAATGAGGTTGGGTAGCACACAGCCAGGGACACCATCTGGGCCCATTGGTGCTGTGTTCACCGCCTAACAGATATCAGATCACTCCTGGGCATACGAGATGTTTAGGAGGCTAGACTCTGGTGGGATGGATACGTCCCCTCTTGGGGGGGGGGGTGGATGTATGCATGGAACATGTCTGCTGGTTTGTTGACAATGTCTGTGGGTTCAGTGACCATTGTACCATTCTGGAGTAATTCCGGGCATGACTGTGCGCTCCCACCCATGTCCCTACCACAGCTAAGGAAGGCCCTATGGTTGTCTCATGTGCCCTCTGCAGTACCACTCCCACAAGCGGCCTTGGATGATTGTATGTGTGACCATATGTTAACGCCGGTATTAATGAGTGATGCCTTCCCTGGTACTGATATTGCTCTGTCATGTATTAGCTCCAACTGTTGTTGTACAGTTTGTCAGTGGCTGGGGTCCACCAGACCATGTGCCTGCCTTCGGTGGACAAGGTCCTGATGTTATCATGATCGCTTGGTGCAGACATCCCTGAGGGTGCTCAGAGAAGGCATTTGTAAGGGTTTCAGCAGTGTGGCCTGTGTTTACCACTGGCATGGAGGCCTTGTAGGGTACCACACCGGTCGTATGACGTGTGTGGTTTGCTGTGGAGAGGTCGTCACTTAGGTCTCCCATGCCGGTGTTGGGTGCAGGATGTGGATTACCAGTGGATCCACTATACGGTGTGACATCACCATTGAGGGATGTACATCCTGTGTGGAGCATATCCTCCCCATGTGTGATGATCAGAACTGGTATACGTCCCCCTAGTGGGTATGGTGCATGGGTGTTCCACAGCAGTCAGGTGTATGAACACCTGGGACCTGTGGCATAGGGTGTTGTGTCTTGGGTAATGTTCTCGGTCTATGTATGGGTGGTTGATGTCACCCAATATGGCGGTGTTGTGAGAGCATGCACACTCACCAGTGTCCTCAGGACTGCTGTGCAGGTATCCTGGGTTTGGGAGGGTGGTCTGTAGCATGCAACAAACTGTAGGGCAGTCCTAACCATGGTTAATTGCACCTGGATATTCCCCGCTGCTACGTGCATCTCTGCCAACATGGAGGTGTGTGTATCCATCATAGAAATGGGGACTCCACCTCCTTCTGTGTTATGTCCGGGTTATGGTCCTGAACGCGTGATATAGGGTATGACCCTACGGTGCTGGGGTGCTCTCAGCAGCCCTGACCAATGTTCCAGTCACTGCACTGACATTGATGTCCTCCATACTGAGGAGGGCATTTGAGGGTTTGCAGCTTGGCTGTAGACCACTGGCAGTGAGCTGCATTATCCTGTGTGTTCTCCAGGCTTGTAGTGTGGGGTGGTAGGTGTATCATTCCAGCCGTGCCTGCGGTGAGCACTGTGGGGGTGGCAGGTGCCTTTGCCAAACCCTTGTAGACCAGGGGCGACAGCTGACAGCCATACCATGCGAAGGGGCGTGGCGTGCCAAGCATGTCATCCCAGGTAAATGGAATCCGGATCCCCTCAGACTGACACTGGTAACCAGGACATTATCAAGGGTGACCACATTGAGCCAGTGTAGTGGCATCATACTTGATGAGGGTGGGATACTGCCCAGGGTCAGGGACATGCCGGCCTGGGCTACACAATCTGAGTGGCCCTCTATGTGTCCTGTAATGTATCCCAGGGTGGTATGCCACCAGACGTAGACACCAGCATGGGCAATGACCGCGTCATACCTGCACATGCTGCGGAGTGACCTGAGTGCGTGTGTTATGTGGCGTATTCCAGCACACGGCAGGCAGCCTACTGTGATCATTCCCTTGTTCAGTATGGTGGGTAGGACGTCGGTGTGTCTGGCAGTGGCGTCACTCATTACAGGTGTGTCTGGCAGTGTGTGCGTCGCCTTTGGGTCTCTGCCGGGTTAGTACACTGACGTTGAGAACTATGTGTTGCATGTCCTATGTCTTGTGGAGGCAGTAGCTTGTGTGTCTGCTTCAGAGGGCTCGTTAGGTTCACGACATGTCCTACAGTGCCCCAGGTATGTCGTATTGTGTTCATGTGTTTGATTAGCATTTGCGATGGTCACATGTGACACTGGGTATGTGGTGTGCATTGTGTCCTTCCCCTCCCGCGTGGTCTTGCCGGTCATGGTTGGAGAGCACAGCACCCTGTCTGGCTATATAGTTGCATCTGTCACATGTATTATGGTCATTGGGGGAGGTGCGGCTTGTCCGTGTCCATGAGGCACCTGTAACAGTGGCCAGGACGCCCAGATTCACCATCTGAACAGGAGAGGTCGCTAGCAATTGACCCGTCGACATGCCAGAGGATGTGAATGCATCTGCTGTGTAGCCGGGTCAGAAGGCACCTATAGGGAATTGGGCACACAATTCTAGGACAGTGTAGTACTCCATTTAGTATACATGTACTTTATCTATGTGGGAATACTATGGGAGCAGGTGCAATGCTTTTGTGATGTACAGAACAGACAGTCGGGATTGCAAGAAGAGAGGTCATACACATAGACCTGTGGAGCACGGAGCCGGATACAGTGTAACGTTGCCTGCACGGTACATGACGCACATGTCCACACATATACTGCACCTGACGCCTGTGGTCGGTGCCACAGGCTACGGTGGACAGAGACATCACATACATGGCATGACACAGTACAGGTATGGTGACATTCTGCAGGTGTCGTGCGGTGCGCTGGCTACTGACCGAAGGTGTCACATGTCAGCTGTGGTGCACAGTGTTCGACAGTCGGATGCTGTACCGGTATAGGAATATACCCGCATTCGCAGGGTGTACACCTCTATGGCACACACACCATTGTGTGCAGATGGGGACACCTGTCTGTGTGGTCGGCACCCCCACAAGACAATGCAGCGATGCACCATGTCACAGGGGGTGGTCTTGCACAGGTGGCCAGTAAGGCTCACAGGTGTGGGAATGACAGGGCTGTACAATGCAGCACCACTACGGGATGGTCACCCTGTGTGGTCAGTGTCCGGGCACAACACAATATCTGCATACACCCTCTCAACAAGCAGCAGACATACACACATGTCGACACACTGACATGGTGGTGGCCACACATGTCTACACGGAGGGATGACGTGTTGCATGTACCACACCATCCACATCGGTGCACCCCACACTGAGGTAGGTACAGAGCTCTACCATGGTGTACAGTGATGTGTGGCACGTGGCACATAGTTCCCCGATCTGTGGCATACATGGGCACACATTCCTGCACACATGTTGGTGCTAGGAATGCCACACCCGCTACATGTGTTTGTGCAGGCGTGCAGCGGTATGTGGTGCATCCTGCGTACTACCACTGTATCCGGCAGCTGTGCCAATATCTGCACTTGGGTGGTGGTAGGGGTTAGAGTGGCAATGTGACATATGGTCGAACCCGCATGGCCGATGGGTATGCATCATGGCAGCGCTGTCATGTAAAGGCGACATAGCAGACTGTATGCACATGTCAGGGTAGGACGGTGTGTGACACACCTGTGAGCAGCACCTGCACACATGCATGTGGACAGGTGTTTAAACAATTGGTGTACACACAGACTGCCATGCGTGCTGTTACTATGCCACCAAATGATGGCTCCCATGATGGGTATGCATGTGGGAGGGGGTTCCAACTGTCTTACGGACACCAGACACCACCCCTGCATGGCTGCACCGTGCACAGTACACGTGTCACATGTATCCCCTGTTGCCATGTGTGTATGCATTGCTACGTTGTGACATGTGTGTCAACATGCATGGAACATGGACTGTGGTTTGGTATCACAGCTGTCACAGGCAAACTGTACAAGGGTATGTGTCCCTGTGAACACCGCCACACCCTGTAGGGGGTGCATACCACAAACATGTGTCCGCCCTCCCTCTGAGTGTGTATTACCGCGTACGCCTGTGTCATGCATGTGGTCCATCACAGGCCTCGTATGTGTCCTGCGTGCAGTCCATGCACACAGCCTGGAAACCACATATGTGACATATCCGGACAGTGTTTCACTGTGGTACAGCTGCAGTCATGTGTCATACCTGTGTCAGGCCCGTGGCATGTGTGGATCACGCCTGTCCGTGTATACCGGTACGGGTGGACTACATCACACCTGTGGGATCATTGATAGTACATGTGTACTCTGCACGACGGACGTACACCACCACATAGTCCTCTGGACATATGTCACATGCAGTTTCGGGACCGTGAGGCATACTGCTGCACCGATAACAAGGTGCTGGCATGGCAGCTACAGTGTTCACTTTGGTGTGTACATGTTCAGCCTGCACCCATGGCACCTGTGCTGTCATCTGTGTGTGTACGTGTGACTGCATGTGTGTCCACCCTGCGTGTGTGTACAGGTTTGCCTGTCCGTGACTTGCGGTGTGTGCACTCCGTCTGCATGCCGGACGGCGCGTAGCACATACCACATGTGTGAGCATGGCTGGGTCGCTGTTGTGTGGCTGGACACACACGACGGTCCACAGTCTGCCACCCATGCCGTCGTACCATGTGTATGCATGTCTGCTCTGTGCCGAGTCTAAGTGTCTGAGCATGCCCAGTAAGCAGCTGTGTAGATGGACACACAGTACAGTGCACACCGCGCCCGACTGCATTGATACCCCGGGTGCATGCCTATTTCCCCTTTGCAACTGCCACGTCTGTGGCATGGCCGGGTTGCTGTTGTGTGGCTGGACACACACGATGGTCCACAGTCTGCCACCCATGCCGTCGCACCATGTGTATGCATGTCTGCTCTGTGCCGAGTCTAAGTGTCTGAGCATGCCCAGTAAGCAGCTGTGTAGATGGACACACAGTACAGTGCAAACCGCACCCGACTGCATTGATACCCCGGGTGCATGCCTGTTTCCCCTTCGCAACTGCCACATCTGTGGCATGGCCGGGTTGCTGTTGTGTGGCTGGACACACACAACGGTCCACAGTCTGCCACCCATGCCGTCGCACCATGTGTATGCATGTCTGCTCTGTGCCGAGTCTAAGTGTCTGAGTATGCCCAGTAAGCAGCTGTGTAGATGGACACACAGTACAGTGCACACCACGCCCGATTGCATTGATACCCCGGGTGCATGCCTGTTTCCCCTTCGCAACTGCCACGTCTGTGGCATGGCCAGGTTGCTGTTATGTGGCTGGACACACACGACGGTCCACAGTCTGCCACCCATGCCGTCTCACCATGTGTATGCATGTCTGCTCTGTGCCGAGTCTAAGTGTCTGAGCATGCCCAGTAAGCAGCTGTGTAGATAGACACACAGTACAGTCCACACCGCGCCCGACTGCGTTGATACCCCGTGAGCATGTCTGTCTCCCCTTTGCAACCGCTAGGTGTGAGAGGCATGGCCAGTACACCCGCCGGGGGTACACACGACAGTCAGCACCGATGTCTGCTACTAGGCATGTAGCCATGGCCAATGACATCCTGCATAGCCATGGTGACCATCCAGGTGACTCATATGTGGCTGTCATGCCACATTGGCTGCCTACATCCTGCATGCCGGATGCCCTCTCATAGGGTATACTGTCATGTGGTGCATCCCGTATTCATGTCGTGATGTACTGCTCAGTAGTTATTTGGTATTCCCGACTGCAGCACTACCGTGTTACTGTATGGCCACCTTGGGATGGTAACAGGCTGTGTGACTGTGCACTCTGTCTTCATTCCCTATCGGACGCATTGCCTCTGCAGATGATACCACCCACCTAGGGGTATGCCTCCTGACAGTGCTGTGCTCAGTAATCCCGGTAGCGCGTTCTGTAAATGCTTCATGCTGTAGTGAGTTCATGTGGGTAGGCGTAGGTTCGACTCTCGGCCCTTCCCTGTGTGTGTGTGTGTGTGTGTGTGTGTGTGTGTGTGTGTGTGTGTGTGTGTGTGTGTGTGTGTGTGTTTCTAGCTGCCTCTGCAGATGAACATGCTTTTAGACACTTCGCAGCACATACCTTGGCTATTGCCAGCTATTCTCTTACGGGTGATGTCACCCACCTAGAAGTATGCCTCTGACAGCATTGTGCTCAGTAAACTCGGTAGCGCGTTCTGTAAATGCTTCATGCTGTAGTGAGTTCATGTAGGTAGGCGTAGGTTCGACTCTCGGCCCTTCTGTGTGTGTGTGTGTGTGTGTGTGTGTGTGTGTGTGTGTGTGTGTGTGTGTGTGTGTGTGTGTGTGTGTGTGTGTGTGTGTTTCCAGCTGCCTCTGCAGATGAACATGCTTTTAGACGCTTCGCAACACATACCTTGGCTATTGCCAGCTATTATCATACGGGTGATGTCACTTGCCTAGAAGTATGCCTCTGACAGCGCTGTGCTCAGTAATCTCGGTAGCGCGTTCTGTAAATGCTTCATGCTGTAGTGAGTTCATGTAGATAGGCGTAGGTTCGACTCTCGGCCCTTCCCTGTGTGTGTGTGTGTGTGTGTGTGTGTGTGTGTGTGTGTGTGTGTGTGTGTGTGTGTGTGTGTGTGTGTTTCTAGCTGCCTCTGCAGATGAACATGCTTTTAGATGCTCCGCAACACATACCTTGGCTATTGCCAGCTATTCTCTTACGGGTGATGTCACCCGCCTAGAAGTATGCCTCTGACAGCGTTGTGCTCAGTAAACTCGGTAGCGCGTTCTGTAAATGCTTCATGCTGTAGTGGGTTCATGTAGGTAGGCGTAGGTTTGACTCTCGGCCCTTCTGTGTGTGTGTGTGTGTGTGTGTGTGTGTGTGTGTGTTTCCAGCTGCCTCTGCAGATGAACATGCTTTTAGACGCAACACATACCTTGGCTATTGCCAGCTATTATCATACGGGTGATGTCACCCGCCTAGAAGTATGCCTCTGACAGTGCTGTGCTCAGTAATCTCGGTAGCGCGTTCTGTAAATACTTCATGCTGTAGTGAGTTCATGTAGATAGGCGTAGGTTCGACTCTCGGCCCTTCCTGTGTGTGTGTGTGTGTGTGTGTGTGTGTGTGTGTTTCCAGCTGCCTCTGCAGATGAACATGCTTTTAGACGCTTCGCAACACATACCTTGGCTATTGCCAGCTATTCTCTTACGGGTGATGTCACCCGCCTAGAAGTATGCCTCTGACAGCGTTGTGCTCAGTAAACTCGGTAGCGCGTTCTGTAAATGCTTCATGCTGTAGTGGGTTCATGTAGGTAGGCGTAGGTTTGACTCTCGGCCCTTCTGTGTGTGTGTGTGTGTGTGTGTGTGTGTGTGTGTGTGTGTGTGTGTGTGTGTGTGTGTGTGTGTGTGTGTGTGTGTGTGTGTGTGTGTGTGTGTGTGTGTGTGTGTGTGTGTGTTTCCAGCTGCCTCTGCAGATGAACATGCTAGACGCCGCAACACATACCTTGGCTATTGCCAGCTATTATCATACGGGTGATGTCACCGCCCTAGAAGTATGCCTCTGACAGTGCTGTGCTCAGTAATCTCGGTAGCGTTCTGTAAATACTTCATGCTGTAGTGAGTTCATGTAGATAGGCGAGGTTCGACTCGGCCCTTCCTGTGTGTGTGTGTGTGTGTGTGTGTGTGTGTGTGTGTGTGTGTGTTTCCAGCTGCCTCTGCAGATGAACATGCTTTAGATGCCATAACACATACCTTGGCTATTGCCAGCTATTATCATACGGGTGATGTCACCCGCCTAGAAGTATGCCTCTGACAGCGCTGTGCTCAGTAATCTCGGTAGCGCGTTCTGTAAATGCTTCATGCTGTAGTGAGTTCATGTAGATAGGCATAGGTTCGACTCTTGGCCCTTCCCTGTGTGTGTGTGTGTGTGTGTGTGTGTGTGTGTGTGTGTGTGTGTGTGTGTGTGTGTGTGTGTGTGTGTGTGTGTTTCTAGCTGCCTCTGCAGATGAACAAGCTTTTAGATGCTTTGCAACACATACCTTGGCTATCAGCGGCCATTCCTTTATGGATGTTGTCACCCACCTGTACATGTGCCTCTGATGGTGGTGTGTTCGGTGGTCCACGTAGCGCATTCCATACCTGTGTCATACGTTTGTGTGGTTGGGTATATGGGGGTGTGGTCAATCACCATGCCTGCCACATGTGTGTGTGTGTCCATGCTCCCAGCTGCATGGGTTCATAGGGTATGGCCTTGAGGTTTACGCAGAACACTCATATCCTGCCACCATCCCTGTGTTTGTGGATGGTGGGACGCAGCTCGTGTACTGCTTGTGTGCCTGTTGCGGTCGGCGACCGCCGTAGCGTGTTCTCCACGTGCACCCTGCTATGGTGTGGTGGTGTGGTGCTGTGTACATTACACTCACGGGCCTGCCACATGTGTCCGTCTGTATCTCTGTCATTGTATATCTATGTTGTGCCCGTACTGCTGCTCTAGCATGGACAGCTGTCTTTCCCATGTATCGCATATTTGCACGGCTGACACATATAACTGTGGTACGTTGCATATCCACTCATTGTCCATGCACCGTCCATATTCCAGAACACCCTAATGACATCTGCTGGATATCGTGGCAGACAGCTATCCTTGCTGTCCTGACACTGTACCCGTACACGCCATACACCTTGTGTGTACTTGCCTATTTATGGTGTGTGTATGTCTACCTGTGCTGTATGCATGGCCGTGTGTGTGTCCCGCTATAGCCATCTGTGCAGGTGTCGCCACTATGGGTAATCCTTGTGGACCGCTGTTTCATGTGCACGTCTGCACATACCTGCAGACCGTACTACCCCTCCTACGGCAGCGGCCTTAGATCGACTGCTGCCCTAGGCTGTAGGGCTCCATGGCGCCCACCACCACAGCACATGGTGCTCCCATCTTGGTATACCTACATGACACACCTACTAGACAGGTGGCCCTACTAGTGTGGCGCCCTGGGCAGCCGCAGGATTGGCGTATGCCTACGGCCGGATATGGGCACATCACAAGGCATACGTCTACATTCGGTGTTTTATGACGTCTAGGTTATAATACCAGAGGGGGGACCTCATCAGCTATGCTATAGAATGCGGATTTAAATGGATTAGTAGGTGGAGGGTTGGCCACACACCAGGGCTGACCGATGGAACACTGATGAGGCCTCTTTTGAGAAGCAGGTGGAGCATAACAGGAATGTAGTTTAGGTACAGATGTAGAGTTAACACACATTTGTCCACTCTTTCAGTTCTGTACCGCTGTATTACAGTGATATGCTATGCATATCTTCCATATACATTGTTAAATCTTTGATTGATGAGTATTCGGCATAGTACAATATCATATAATACATGTGTTAATAGGATGCTTTCTGAGATGTTAACATATGTGTGTGTGGTTAACATTGCGTCTGTGCTTTCTATGCTGTGGTTACATGTTCATTGTTTGCATAGAAAGTAACAAATGGAAGTGTAAGGGGGGATATTTAAAGCCTGGATGCTTCTATGTTATGTGTAAGTCTCACGGGGCCTACGGGTGATAGCGCTTACATGTCTATGAAGTAACCTTTGGATACCATATGTGACCTGTCATGGACAAAATGTCTATGTTGACTGTTTCATCTACCTATGTGTGACTTGGTTTGTGTTCCATAAGGTGCCAGCGGGTCTTTGATGTTGATTAGGTGTATTCCATGGTCAATTGACATTAATCCTATTAATTCACTGAAGGATGTTCTTCATTGGTGGGAACGCCATAGTTTGACCATCGTATGGCTTTCCTAGCTGACGTTGATATTGTGCCATTGGTATGTGTTCCACAGGTCACCCATTTGTTCCACGGTATGGAAGCGTGTGATCCCCATTTCGGTGCTGGCAGATTGAGTGCTGTATGCGCGGTATTCGCAGCGGTCTGGCTTTGTATGGGGAGTGTCTACTGTTGTCCCTATCTGTATTTCCTGTGTTATGCCTCACTGCAGCTGTGTGGTTACACCAGGTTCGCGGTTATGGGTGCCATCTTGGTCCTACGCTTGTCCATCCCTAGCAGTTGTCTACTGGACACTGGTATGGAGCAGTACACATTTCACACCTGCATTTAGCATTGGCCGGTGGATGCTTTGCACTATCATTGGGGAGTAAAGCACGTGCTACTCCCACATCCCTCCCACGGTGCGGGACAACGTATTATCCGCCAAACAACACCGAGCCCCATTTCTGCATACCCAGGATCCCATGGCTGCAACCCTCGACGGTACCCATTACACATCCGGCATGTGTGCGGGACTGGGATGTGGACGCACATGTATGGACACGTCGATCTGGGGATTTCTGTTCATATGTCCTGCATTTCATGGACACCTGTCATCAACCTTAAACACGCTGGTGGTGCATATGTCTAACTGTGCCGTAGTCACGGCTATCGCATCATCTGGTGGTCGGAAACGGCTAGATGGAGTTCTGTTAGAAGGTATTTTTGGGTCCTACAATGGACACAAATGTGCATATGTAAAGTTAGATGTTGCTGGACTGTGTCCAACTGGCCAGTGGTTTTGACTGCTGCTGTATGTTCCCCAATCGCGGATGTCTGTTTGACTACCCATTCTACGTGGTGCTACGTAAACCAGGTGTTTTAGAACTGTGAATAAATGGTGTATATCCAAAGATGCAGGTTAGCAACTGCTTTAAATAAACCTCAGACGTCCCAATAGGACATATCCGTCACTGTATTTTCAACATAACACCACCAGAACATGTTGATCCCCTATGTATTCATTGAAGCATGTTTTCTTTATAAGTGGGAACGCCATAGTTTACATATCCTAGTTGATGTTGTTGGTGTGCTATTAGTATGTGTTCCACAGGTCGCCCATCTGTTCCGCAGTATGGTAGCGAGTGCTCCCCATTTTGTTGCTGGCAGATTGAGTGCTGTGCGCCGGTGTTATACGGCGGTCCAACTTTGTATGGGGAATGTCAACTGTAGTCCCTATGTGTATTTCCTGTGTTATGCCTTACTGCGGCTGTGTAATTCCACCGGGTTTGCAGTTATGGGTGCCATCTTGGTCGTACGCTTGTCCATCCATGAGAATTGCCTACTGGACACTGGTATAGGGCTGTACACATTTCACACCTGCATTTAGCATTCTCCGGTGGATGCTTTGCATTATTAGTGGGGAGTAAGGCAGGTGCTACGCCCACATCCCTCCCACGGGGCGGGACAACAGATTATCTGCCAAATGACACCGAGCCCTGTTTCTACATACCCAGGATCCCTTGGCTGCAACAGTCGACAGTACCCATTACACATCCTTCATGTGTGCTGGACTGGGATGTGGACGCACTTCTATGGACTCGGAACTTTGGGGATTTCTGTGCATATGTGCTGCATTTCATGGACAGCTATCATCAACATTGAACACGCTTGCGGTGCATATGCCTAGCTGTGCCGTGGTCACGACTATCGGTTCTCGTGGTTGGACGATGAAGGCTGGCACGCATTCCGTACGGGAAAATTTTTGGGTCCTACAATGGACACCAATGTGCATATGTAAAGTGTAGAGCTTGTCGGACTGTGTCCATGTGGCCAGTGGTTTTGACTGCTGCTGTGTGTTCACCAATCGCGGATGTCTGCTTGACTACCCATAGTGTGTAGTGCTACGGAAACCATGTTTTCCAAAACCGGAACCAAATGGTGTACATCCAATGATGCAGGTTAACAACCGCTTTACATAATCCCCAGAGGTCCCAGTAGGGAAGTATCGCCACTTTATTGTCAGAATGACACCTCCATACCAGGTAAATCACGGGCACTTTGGCCCGGTCTTACCGGCCATTTGCAAGTGTAATTAGCAGACACGTGTCAATACATGTACAATAATACATATTGTAATACCGACGTTAATCTATGTTATTTGGACAATGGCTTCTGCTATTGACATACGTTGCTGTGGGTGTTGCCGGTTACCATACACATGGCTTTCTCAAAGGCCGAATTCACAATTCTGAACACTACTGTGGTCTCCTTTAAGGACCCTGAGCCAGTGGTCAACAGTACTGCAGCCACTGCATCACTTACATATGCCGTCTACCGGTATCTACAGGACTGCATGGATCAGGCATTCCCTTACCCAACTGTGGTTCATTGTACCAATGCCAAGCATCCAGTGTGGTGTACCCCAGCCATACACAAGCTGCACAATGAGAGGAGGTGGCTACTACAAGGCAGAGCAGACACCTTGTGAGGTATGACACCCTTGCTCATTATATGTGTAGAGCTACAGGCTGTCATGACATGGTCCGGGGCAGGTTCCACAGATATATCTCCATGGACCTGGCAGACAATCATACAGCCTTCATTTGCTATGCTGGACACCTGGGAGGTAACTCACACATATGCTCTGACTGGGTTCACAATGATGTGGAGTTTACTGAACATACACACATTGCCAACATATGGGCTGACAGGTTCGGTGAAGACATCTCCACCCTCCCCCACATGGAGAGATGTCTGTACCAGCGGTTTGTGGTCCCGAATGTTCTGTGACGCACGGTGGGACATGCTCTCCAGGGTAGTGAACATAGCATCCATGGGACCAGCTGGTGTCCCGACTGTGTACTCCGCGATCTCATTGAGGAATTAGACCCGCAGTTAGGACAGCTGTTTATTCCTAGCCTCACCTCGGGTAGTACCCAAGTTGTGTCGCACGGCCTGTAGTCCCACTTCACAGGGCCAGTGCCTCCACTGACCCTGGTTATTACTGTCCCATTACCATGAGGAGACCTATCTGCAAAGACATGACATGGGAGGGATCATACTGCGCTCGTAGATGACGACATAGGGGACCTGCATACTTTGCATCCAACCGGTTTGGCTTGGTCAGGGCGGTTCATGCGTTTAAATCCTGGTTGACGTTTTAGGGACAGTCACCGAGGCCATTGATGGGGTCTTGCAGTCCATACAGCCTACCCGACCTGGCAAAGGCCTTCAACACAATACCCCTCGGTATCATTGATAAACCCATCGGCTTGGATGTGAACACGTACATCGCAGGATGGGTTGCAAACTGGCTAGGTGACACGACCCACGCGGTCATAGTTGCTGGCAGCATGTCGGACCTACTGCCTGTCGCAGGCGGTGTCCCACGGGGCTCTGCCCTGGGTCCACTCTTTTTCTACATCTACATTTCCACAGTACAGGCACACACAGGGGTGTTATGGCTGACATTGTTTGCAGATGACTGAGAACCGGGTGCCATAGTGGGATGGACATCTGACACAGATATCCTTCAAAGGGGCCTCCCAGATATGTATATCTGCTGTCAGGGACATGGCCTACAGCTAAATGCCAGGTAATGCAAAGTCATACCCGTCGAGGAGAACGAGGTCACCCCTGTCCGGCATATGGGTGGCAGTCCACTGAGCACGGGGGTAATTACCAGGGATCTGGGGACCCAGGTTGTCGGTCACCATTCGTTCGACACACACGTTGCTATCGTGGTTCGGTAGAACTTCTACATTGCCCACCTGTTCGAGCAGGGATTCACATCTAGATCAGGGTAGGTCATTGTCTCCTTGTACTCATTACGTGTTACACCTATGATTGAGTACATTGCCCCATTCGGAGGGTATTTGACCCGACACCTACAGCAGCTGGGAAGGCCCCATAGGTTAATCGTCAGACAGATGCAGGGTGTCAGGGATTTGTGTTATGCTGCCCCACTGTTAGGACTCCTGCTCCATTCAGTCACATACCTCTTGTTCGGTGTTGACCTGTGCCTGACATACGAGGCCATGTCGACCCATATTTGATGACTATGCTTCACCTACTGGATCTACATCCCTCGGAACCACAAGGGCAGGTGACGTGAACCTTGACATGGTCATTAATAGGATGTGTTGGAGTGACACATACGTCACCCAGACACTCACTATGCTGTGGATCTACATCACAGTACATGTGAGGCAGAGATCCTTGCTAGCCTTGTTCGAGGGGGATCTTGTCCGTTGGATGGGGGATTGCAGATATACCCCAGGGATTACATCATTGTCACTGCTTGACAGAGGTACAGGAATATAATAGGCATTTTATCTCCGGACCGGAAGGTTGGCAAAGGAATCCTAACTATGGCCTAGGGTTATGGCTGACCTTGGGTAGATAGCCTACCCTGTACCTATGGACCTATGAACCTATGTTCATAGTTTGTCCCATTTACACTTGTCTATCTCCTATCCTCTTTCTCATGTGTATATTTCTGTGGCACGTGATTGACCTCTGCATTACCTGCAGGTATGCTGTCTACAGTGCACATACGTCACGGTTGATTACAGTGTATCTGTGTCCCTACCACTGTGATACTGAGGACTACCACACATCCTTCACAGCATTACATGCATATGTCCATTCTATTATTCTTTGGCCTATGGGGGGGTGTTAAGGCAATGGTTACACGTGTCCCTGTTGTGCGCGCGTCATGGTGGTCTTTGACCAGCCTCCGTTGCAGTCGTGGGATGGACGGTAGTGTTGGTGTGTGTTTGGCATGTGTTTTCACTGCCGGTACATCTGTGGGAGGTGGGGTTGGCACATGTTCCTCTTTGCAGGGGGCCCCATCCTGGAGTTTTGTGTCATGCATCTACACTTGGCACGTGCCATATGTCCTGTGCTATTCCCACAGTCGTGTATGCCTTCATGCATTACTACTGCGTGTTACTGGCTGTTTGTATGTGGTACACATGGCGATTGTGGTGGTTGGCTTGGCCTATTCCCATGCTATGACATACACATCTGTCAATTAAGTTGTTAAAATCAGACTGTAACACTCATTAGGCTTTTCAAAATGACAGTCAATAACACAGGAAGCTCAGTTTCAAAACATTTTACTAGTGTACACCAGGAGGCAAATAACTATGCAGTACAAGTATAGAGTTTTGTCTGACTCTATACAGGAAGCAGCTTTGTTTATATTGTGTTTACAATCAGCTTTTGCCCACCTTAATGACGTGGTCAGTCACAGGGCATTTACATCACTATAGTCCACAATATTCTATTCATACGAAGGTGCTGAGGTAATGCTTATTAAAAGTTTTCCCATGAGAATAACACAGCCTTGCAAGGCACCTGGTCAATTACAATGTCCTTCTGTAAATGTTGCTCTTTCAAGGTTCCAAGCCTGTTCGGATACAATAGTCAGTTCATTTCTTAATACGTTCCTTTGTCTCTCTGGTGAGCAGCTGTACTCTATCTTCGATAGAGCTCACAAGACCATCCTCCTCAGTGGAAGGAAGAAAGATATACATGTACATACATTTATTATTCTCTAACCCAGCAGATAATTAATGCTGAATGACATAAGCCTGCTGAACTGGTTACTGCCAGGGTCAGAGTTCAATCACACTGCAGCTAAGCTTCAGGCAATTACATGCAAGATCATTTCTACTGCCATATTGTAAAATAGAATAAAATGCATTATATACTATTTGCTTCTAAACTAGCACTCCATATATGTTTAGATATATATTTTTCTAACATTCTCCCTCCTTTTAATGCTTTTTATTCTATCCAGAAACATAAACAACATTATTTCATTCCCTAGCCTCTTCCTTTCTGGAACTTTTAACTAGGCAAGTCATTTGTTTTACATTTCAGAAAGAATTTCATTTGGTATTAACAGATTCAAATCCAGGTCTTGATACCTAGTCTCGGTTACAGATACGTCAACAAAGTCCCTAACTAATCCTTTCATACAGGGTATCCCGCAACAGACACATGCTCCCAATATGAGCAAAACAACACAAATGGCAATCAAGATATTCATTAGGATTGAACCCCATCCACAAAATGGATTCTGGAAAAAGTTCGTCAGTGGGTTTGGGCCTGGTTCCACCATGGCTGATACCTGCTGTATTACCTCTAGGTGGTCGTTGATCTTGTGCTTATTGTCTGGTATTTATGCACAGCATTCTTCTTTGATAAGCGCGCGCGTACCACCTCTCGCCGCCAGGGTGCAGTCAAGAGCCATTCGATTTTGTAGCACAACAGTTCTCATTGCATTCAGTTCATCATTCACAAGTTCGAGAGCGGAAAGGTCGCATTGCTCATTACTTCGAGAGGTTTTGACAACTTCCTCAGTTCCCAGATTGATTTGACTGCTCCATAGGCTGTGATTATTCCAGCCCAGGATATAACACTGTCACTCAAGTCCATATGGGTCAATTTTCCTTTATCTGTTACGGATGAATGATCTTTCCAACCAGCTTCGATTTTACCCACTGGATTAGTAGGTTTCTCGACTGAGTTCCCAGTTCTTCGAGCTATATCTCTTACATTTCGTATCTTACCCAGAGGCAATTCTGCAGTATGTCTTATGGCTGGAACCAGATAACCCAAAAAACAACTGCCGGACCAATTCTCAGGTAACCATTGATATGCTTTTTTCCCACAAACAAAATAACAATTTTCTACTTTAGTACTGATGCAGGTTAACTCTGAATGAAACATTTTCCTGTCTATAACAGACAACTGTTTATACAATTCAGGATTTTTCTGCACATCTTTCAACGTTGTTCTCATTAAGCTTACATACGACTCCTATATCGTGCTACAACTAGTACTCTCATCTTTGGCTTTTAGATAACATTTGTAAGACACAGTTATGTTACAATCACTCCAAACAACTTGGAGTGTATCATTTTTATAGAAACAAACAATTCCTTTTTGTGTAACAGGTAAGTACAGTGCCACTTTGTCCTGTGATCTCACAGAACCTGTATCACAAAGTAGATTTTTACAGGTCTCATTTATCCCCAAGGGGACAGCAGACATCAAATGTCCTCCATATGCTGTAGGTATGGCAGTACATACCCAGCAATTTGAAATGTTCATAGTCTCTACATACACACGCTTCATGGCTAGGTATGTGTTAAAGTTGGGATGCCAATCTGTGGCCAGTTCATCACGTTTCATCATTTATATCTGTGTAGTTATATGCAGGAAAGATCCCAGCAAAAGAAAAGTCACCACAAACATGGTTGATAGGTGTATGATCAGTAGGACAGTAAACCAATGTCTTTGGGGTTGCTTTATATTTTTATACACTCTGGCCCTGGTCATTCTGTCTCTGTGGTATATCGGCTACAAAATGTTTCTAAAACTGAATATTCTTCACCGGTTTGCAATGGGTCAGGTGAACCCAGGACGACCTCTCCGCAACCTTTACTGCAGTGGGCGTTGCCAACAGTAACTGGTACGGACCTTCCCACGTTGGACTCGTCCAGTTATTTCTTTGGATAACTTTCAACCACACCCAGGATCCTGGAGTCAGCACTGCGTCCGGCTTCGTTTGTTCTTTATCTGAAAAAGAGTTTAACTGCAAAACAATCTTATTGGTTAACAATCCTTTCATATAACTGGCTAATGAGCCATCGACCTCCAGCTCTGCAGGCATGAGAGTTTTCCACTGTGGCACATAATATGCCCTTCCAAATACTACTTCAAAGGGGGTCAAACCCTTTACATTTGGAACTGTTCTCATGCTCAGCAATGCTAGAGGTAGACAGCAAATCCAATTCTTCTGAGCCTCACTCATCAACTTCCTCAACTTATTTTCAAAATCCCATTGTACCTCTCCACCAGTCCTGCTGACTGTGGGTGGTAAGCGCATTGATTCTTCATGGAAATCCCAAAGAATCTCCCAGGTTGCTGGATTGTCTGGTTCACAAACTGCGTTCCATTATCACTATAGATTCTTTCCGGTATGCCAGATCTAGGAATTATTTCTTTTACTAGGGCCTTTGCCGCTGTTGCTGCATCCGGATTCCTGGTTGGGAAAGCTTCTACCCATTTTGAAACATATCTATAATCACTAAACAGTATTTCTTCCCTTCACATTTATTCAGCTCTATAAAATCCATACAAATAGTATGGAACGGATATGGTGGTGTAGGGAAACCCCTCGCTTCGGTTGGAATGCTCCCTGTGCATGATGTTTACTGCAAATATGACACGCTGCACAAAATGTTTGTGTGTAGTTCGTAATTCCGTATGGTGGAAATATTCTGTTAACTTACTGTACCATCCCCCCTGTTGAGACATGGCTCTGCCCATGGCTCAACACAGCCGCATATCTAATTAAATTAGATGGTAATATTGGCTTTTTCTCTTTGGAGATGTACAGTCCGTCTTCAAGGATTGCTCCTCGTCTTACCCACTTCTGTTTTTCTGCTTTCGTAGTTAATGTTTGCATTGTTTTAAATATTTCTAAATCTAACATCTCTGAGGGTTGTAATTCCTCATTCAAAAAGAAAGTTTCTGAGTGTGAGGCTGCTTGTTTTGCAGCTGCATCAGCTCGTGCCTTACCTTTCGAGATCTTATCCTGTTGCTTTGTATGAGCTGCACATTTACAAATAGCTACTTTAGTAGGTAACTGAATGGAATCTAATAAATTCAAGATTAATTGCACATGATTAATCGGTTTACCAGTGGATGTTATCATTCGCCTATTCTTCCACTGCTGCGCAAAAACATGCACTGTAGAGAAAGCATACTGACTATCAGTATATATGTCCACACATCTGTTTTCCGCTAGAGTGCAAGCACGTGTTAAAGCTATCAATTCTGCTGCTTGAGCAGACAAGTTATGCTGCAGGGGTTGGGCTTCTACAATCTCAATATCAGTAACTACTGCATAACCTACTAGATTCTTTCCTGTAGGACCCTTTCTACATGATCCGTCCACATAAAATGTCACCTCTGCATCATCTAAGGGTATATCAGTAAGATCCTGTCTGGGTAAAGTTATTTGTTTCATTTCCTGTAGGCAACTGTGTGGTGTGCCATCCACAGGAGTCGGAAGTAACGTTGATGGATTTAATGTTGTACAACGTTCAATCACCATATGAGGTTGACTCAGGAGTATGGTCATACAAGACAGATGTCTAGCACGGGACAGGAATGCTATTTTCTCTTGCAGCTAAATTATCGCAACTGCATGAGGCACTCTCAAAGTGAGAGGGTGGAATAATACCATTGATGCCGAAGCCTGTACTGCCATAGCAGCTGCAACAACTGCCTGTACACAATGTGGCAATGACCGTGCCACTGGGTCCAACTGCGATGAGTAGTAAGCTATGGGGCGTCTTACTTCCATGCTGTTGCGTCAAGACTGATGTCATATATCCCTGCTTACAATCTACAGTCTGAAAACATCTCTTATGATAATTCGGGAGCCCTAAAACTGATGATGAAGCTATCAATCGTTTTAGTCTGCAGAAAGCTGTTTCTGCTACTGGAGTCCAATGTAGTATATCATGTGCTGCCATAGGTGTATTAAAGATTAAAGCAGCCAATACAGCCGATTCCAAAGCATAGTTTGGTATCCAGCTTCGACAAAAGTTAGTCGTCCCCAGGAAGGACATCATTTCCTTCTTGGTAGTTGGCTTGGGTGCTTGTAAAATTGCTGCCTTCCTATCTTCATCTAATGTTCTACCCTCCTTGGATACCACATATCCCTGGTACTTGACCTGTATTCTCCAAAGTTGCAATTTATGCTTGTTTACTTTATGTCCCTGTTCTGCTAAATATTTCGATAATGCTATTGTAGCTTCCCTACATTGCTGCTGGGTAGGGGCCGCAAGCAGGATGTCATCCACATAAAGTAGAACTTGACTGCCCCAGGGTGGAGTAAACCCCGCCAGGTTGCTAGCCATCTCCTGTGCAAATATTGTTGGACTTTCACAGTATCCCTGTGGTAGCCGAGTATAGGTGTATCTGTTACCCTGAATGTAAAAGCAAACCAATACTGACTATCTGGATGTATAGGTATTGAAAAGAAAGCATTGTTTATATCTACCACAGTAAAATACTTCTGTTGGGGCTTCAAATCATTCAATATAGTGTGTGGGTCCGGCACCATCGGTGCCCTAGGTATTATTGCATGATTTACAGCTTGTAAATCCTGTACCATCCGCCATTCCCCGTTTGCTTTTCTAACAGGAGATAGAGGGGTATTGCATGGTGAATCTAAAGATTCTACCAGTATCCCTTTCTTGAGTTGTGCCGCTATGATAGGCTTGATTCCCTGCTCTGCATCCTTCCTCAAAGGGTATTGTTTCTTTTGCGGTCTAAATGCTGACTTCGGTGTAATGGTTACTGGACGTGCTGTCCGAATAAGCCCTACATCTGATTTCCCTGTTGACCAAAGAGTGCTTGGTATGTCACACAAGGCTCTCTCTTCTTCTTTTAACAGGAACACCAATCAGCTGTCCTCACTCTGCTGTAAGTGTACAGCTGGACGTGCTTGCGTTAGCCAATTTAAGTTTTGCACAATATTCCTTATCAGGCCCTGGTGTGCTACAATAGTACAGAGTACAATGTAACAAATGCTGCTGATCAATGTGAAGGGAGCGTACCTTACTGATGGCTACGTCAATAGTACAGAGTACAATGTAACAAATGCTGCTGATCAATGTGAAGGAGCGTACCTTACTGATGGCTACGTCAATAGTACAGAGTACAATGTAACAAATGCTGCTGATCAATGTGAAGGGAGCGTACCTTACTGATGGCTACGTCAATAGTACAGAGTACAATGTAACAAATGCTGCTGATCAATGTGAAGGGAGCGTACCTTACTGATGGCTACGTCAATAGTACAGAGTACAATGTAACAAACGCTGCTGATCAATGTGAAGGGAGCGTACCTTACTGATGGCTACATCAATAGTACAGAGTACAATGTAACAAATGCTGCTGATCAATGTGAAGGGCGTACCTTACTGATGGCTACGTCAATAGTACAGAGTACAATGTAACAAATGCTGCTGATCAATGTGAAGGGAGCGTACCTTACTGATGGCTACGTCAATAGTACATTGTACAATGTAACAAATGCTGCTGATCAATGTGAAGGGAGCGTACCTTACTGATGGCTACATCAATAGTACAGAGTACAATGTAACAAATGCTGCTGATCAATGTGAAGGGAGCGTACCTTACTGATGGCTACGTCAATAGTACAGAGTACAATGTAACAAATGCTGCTGATCAATGTGAAGGGAGCGTACCTTACTGATGGCTACGTCAATAGTACAGAGTACAATGTAACAAATGCTGTTGATCAATGTGAAGGGAGCGTACCTTACTGATGGCTACGTTCATCAGTTCCTCGGTTACTGCCCCTGGACCAGTCGTGACGAGGTCCTGCCTGTACCAATAATGGGATTCAGCCTCCGATCGCACCACAAAAGTATCCATTTGCCTTTGTGCCTCCATACCCTTCTTGGTAGGAACTACTGCTATGCCAAAGAGCTGCATAATGTCTCTCCCCAGTATATTTACTGGACATTTTGCAGAAAGTACTATTTTACTTCTCTGGGTCATACCTGAAACAGGGTCAGTTATTGCTATATCATGGGAAAGTGGTTCCCTGTATAGCTGCCCGTTTGCTGCTTTCACTAATATGTAGTCAGGTGATTCTGAGTGCTCCGGTAACTTTGAAGGGTGTATCAAAGTTCGTGATGCTCCTGAATCACACAGAAATCTCACTTCCTTCCCCTCCACCAGAAGTGTAACTTCCGGTTTTGTGTCCGCCAAATAGAGCTCCAAGCTCAACAAGGCTGATTCTAAAACTTTGTTTTCCTCATTTTCTACATCTGTTTGCACTTCCTTTATTCCTTCTACTGCGTTTACATTTTCTCCCTGCCCATTAGTCTCTCCTGATGACTGTTGAACGTTATGACTGTCATATAGTCAATCCTCATCACTCCTATCCTTCCCTTCCGTAGACTTTTTTTATTCAACCTGCAATCCCTTGCTAAATGTCCCCTCTTCCCACAGTTAAAGCACTCACCTTTTCTCTTTCTTTCCTCAGACACCTCCGAGTCTCTGTCAGAGCGTTTATTGCCCTGAGTGTTTCTCTTACCCTTTTTACCTGACTGTACTACAAAGACTTCTGCTCCGTCTTCAGCTGTGAAGACCTGCGTCTTCTTTTTCTTCTTACTGTTAAGATGTCTTTCAGCATGCCTAGCATACTTCAGTAAGGCTTGTAGCCTACTCGTTCGGTGATCTATCATATGCTTTGTAATAAAGCTACTGATAAGGGCAATGCAACCTTTCAAAAATGCATTTTTCAACTGTTGTTCATATGAACTATCATTTTTCTGATTTGCAGGAATAGGCATACCACTATGGTTATTGAAACATTCTAATAATCTACCATAGTATCCATCTACAGTTTCATTATCTTGTTGTATGCACTGATTAATACAGGTCCAATCTGCTCTAGGTTTCCATTTTTCAGTAATTCGGTCCGTAAGACCCTTCAACGTGGTGTCTAATTCTGCGTCACTATGTGGGAGTGGTTTAAGTTGCGCGTCACGAGCATTCCAGACGCCACAAACCGTGTGCCAGTCTGGACCTATAATTTGTCTAATCACCTTCTCTACTTCTTCCCCATTTAAGTGGTAACTCATTCGCATACCTTGTAAATGTTGTATAAACTTTTCATGATTACTTTCTGGATGGGGAATTCCCTCTGTAGCTTTCCGGATATCTTCCGGTGTCCACGGTCTATACACTAGGAGAGTTGGGTCCTGGCCTTCCTGTCCTGCCTGAGGGTTCGGTACTTCAATTGATTGACAGATTTCCTCACTCTCTTCTAGTGACTCTCTTCTTAGTTGAGTGTCCCTAGGTGTTTTACATGTTCGGGATCTAGTTTCAATAGCTTCTCTTACAAATGGTTGTTGTAATACCTCTGTTGCCACAGGATAACGTGGGGGGGGACCAGCCTGCCCTCCCGCTTCATATCCTGGATGAGGTATCGGAGGGGGTGGAGGGGGAGGGGCCGTTGCTACTACTGTATTATTATCTTCTTTGTCTAAGTATGATGCTTTCGCATTTTTAGTCTTCTGTTCCCTTCGGTTCACTTCCTCAATCCACCTATGTGCTTGAGGAATACCCAACTGTCGCTGTTTTTTCGCCTGACCATCTGCGTCACATTTTAAGTGTTTCAAAAGTTTCACTAATGATATTTTGTCTAATATACCATCAAAGTCATATTTATTAACCCATTTTGCAAAATATCTCACATTATCTGCTCTCTGCAATTGCATATACTTCGCATCATCCGTCAAGGGCGGATCTCGCGATCTCTTAGTGCACTGATTTCCCATGTCTTCAAAAAGACTGTTACGTAACCCTTCTCTCGTACCACATGGTATCTCCTTCCATGTATCCACTGTAGTGTCTAGAATGACTGTTTACTCTGCTCTGTGTTCCCCTGATCTATGACCAAATGTAACAGTACTTCAATTCATTCTCGACCTGCTATCACAAATCTTAACAACAACACAATGTAACCTGGTCCCTGATCTACAACAGAGACAAAGAGGGAAACTCTCCTTACCTGAGCCTCCCGTTTATGACTGCACGTTTTCTTCTTGGGATCCAGATTTCCACTTTTCAGCCACAGATCAGAAAGTGGACAGCCTCTTTACACACAACAATTCAGTCGGAGGTCTTTTCACTCAAGAAGAACCATTTAGGCAACTTCTCCTGCGCAGATTTATTACCACCCATGCACTCTGACCTGTAGCTTACCAAGGGAATTCCGGCTAAGAAGGACCACAATGTCAAATAAGTTGTTAAAATCAGACTGTAAACATCAGTAGGCTTTTCTAAATGACAGTCAATAACACAGGAAGCTCAGGTTCACAACGTTTTACTAGTGTACACCAGGAGGCAAAAAACTATACAGTACAAGTATAAGAGTTTTGTCTGACTCTATACAGGAAGCAATTTGTTTATATAGTGTTTACAATCAGCTTTTGCCCACCTTACTGACGTGGTCAGTCACAGGGCATTTCCATCACTATAGTCCGCAATATTCTATTCATACGAAGGTGCTGAGGTAATGCTTTTAAAATATTTTCCCATGAGAATAACACAGCCTTGCAAGGCACCTGGTCAATTACAGTGTCCTTCTGTAAATGTTGCTCTTTCAAGGTTCCTGGGCTGTTCGAATACAATAGTCAGTTCATTTCTTAATACGTTCCTTTGTCTCTCTGGTAAGGAGTTGTACTCTATCTTCGATAGAGCTCACAAGGCCATCCTCCTCAGTGGAAGGAAGAACGATATACATGTACATACATTTATTTTTCTCTAACCCAGCAGATAATTAATGCTGAAAGACATAAGCCTGCTGAACTGGTTACTGCCAGGGTCAGAGTTCAATCACACTGCAGCTAAGCTTCAGGCAATTACATGCAAGATCATTTCTACTGCCATATTGTAAAATAGAATAAAATGCATTATATACTATTTGCTTCTAAACTGGCACTTCATATGTGTTTATATATATATTTTTCTAACAACATCCATCCGGGCATATGCCTGTTATTCCGTCCTTTGCGTTGGCCGTGGGTGTTTGGCCGTCTGGCTACGCTACTCTCAACATGTGATGTCCCACCTTCCCCTTCTGTGCCTGTGGCACCCTGTTAGGGTGTCCTGTTTGGTAGGCAGATGTTCCGCTATATGTGTTTGACATGTCTGCATAGCTAATCATCGGTATGGTGGTTGAACATCCCGCCTTGTCCAGATGTGTACAGTTATGTGCACCGTGGTGTGTGCACGCCTATGGGGTTTGGACGGGTCCGTACCACATGCGGGATGTACAAATTCTGCCAACACATTCACATGCAGCCATTTGCATATCTGTACCTGAGGTGGGTTGTTAACATGTGGGATACATATTTGCCCGCGTGGCACTGCCTAAGACAATACTTCTTACCACATTTCAGGTATGCCCATTGTGTGTAGGTGTGTAGCTGCGCAAGGCTGCTAGCTGGGTTGGGTGCACGGTCGTACATGGGTGCGGGATACATGCTATGATGGGGCTATTGTGTATTACATTTGCATGCATGAGTTCTGCTTCTGGATATTATGCTTAGACATACGCCGTCCTGTGTATGCGACGAGCACGTTGCTGGGTGTGGTACATGTTGCTATGCACATGTTTGCCTGTGTTTAGGGTATCTTGTTTCCTTCTTGTTGTTATATCGACACGGCTACCCGGCTGTGTACTCTCACTACTGCTGGTGACCATTAGGGTTGCCACCTTTTCCAATGCCCAAAGTGGGACATCTTTTGTAGAAACATCGGATTTTGCAGGACAAAACATACCCACAGCAAGTAGAGATGAAAGAACTTCACTTTTTTGCCAAAATAAACGCTTATTCTTATAGCATTTGGGTTGCTTATTCAGTTTCTTATAACATGTATGTGTTTCAAATACAAAATAATTGTTTTATGCTACTATTAAGGTGTATAGAGGAAATATTTTTGTCCTAAAATCTCAGGACATTTGCCATTTTTCGATTTTTTTGCGGGACACAACTGTCAAAAGAGGGACTGTCCCTAGCAAAGTGGGACAGTTGGTAACCCTGGTGACCATGCCCATGTCGCTACTTCTATGTCGGTGTGGCGCGCTGACATGCTGCGGTACACCTTCACTGGGTATGCCCACTGACAGTGCATTGCGGGACGGACACGGTATTACGCGTATCCTTTGTTCCTTGGATGGATACACTTAGGGCTTTGTGGGTTGTGTTTGCTTCTCCGTTTTGTTGGGACGGGTACTATGTTGCATACTCTGCGTGCGTTTCATTCTCCACGGGCCCTGGCTGGTGCGGTTACTATTACGGGCGGCCCGTGGAAGTCAGCACTTTAGGTTGCTCATCGCCTGCCGGCTTAGCCACGCCTCCGGACGCATCCTACTTGGGCTCACTCACGTGCCCTACGCACGTGTCTGTGGTTGCGGCGCGCACTCATTACTATGCATATGGCGCTGCTACGCTGACTATTCACTGCACCGCCGGCGCAAGCCTTACACCGGCCTTGCGCCGAGCTTCATGAATCCCGGGGACAGTTTTCACAGAGATGCAGGAAAAATACTTCACACAATGATCAGAGGTCAAGATTGAATCCTGGAGTCTGGCACTGGAAGGCAGAAATCATAACCACCACTGTGCCACTGAGATGCACAGACTTCTTCACTTTCCCTCTGTCTTCACCATTAATAAATACAAACAGAGAAAAATGCATTAAATGCATTTTCTTGGTTGCATTTTACCTCAAAACTGTTTACTGACAAGTACTAAAGAAGATGGTCAGGTTGAATGCAGCAAGCGGTCAGAATTTTACTTCCTGCTTTTAGTTGCTAGAAGAAATATTATTTATCTGAGTGATGGGTAAGTAACATCTGTCCTAACACAGATAATGGGTAGAATAAAGCTAATGCAAATACCACTTTAATTGTTATATTTTATGGTACCAATTTCCTCTGCCTCACTGAGAGTAAAGGAGCATTAGTTATAGATAAAAAACAAATAAATATGTTATAAAGTAAGAGATAAGTACAGATGGAGGAATCCTATGTTGTAGGATGATAAAGTGATTCTAATAGCTTATTACAGTTAGCACTAGAAAATGATTTACCTGTAGCAGGACAGTTTTTCGGGGTATGATAGCCGCAACATGGAAAAACTAATCAGCAGAGATCATAGTGGATATAAAAGAAGCTGTCAATCTAGTCAGCTGTAGTTTATCAGAGTTTACTCCATGACTAAAATGTATTCCGTAACTAAATTTTTATACCAGCCATTATGGCTGTCATCTGAGCGAAACAATTATTGGACTTTTGCATGGACTACCTGCATGAAGAAATTTATGACTGGATGTTTTGCAGCAGGTTTTTGCTACTTAAAATAAAGTTTGCAGAGTAGGCTGTAAGCAAAATACAATGTTTCCACACCGAGTTAAAGTCTAGAAAAGCCACATGTTTATTGTGTGGAACTTTTGGTTTTCTAGATCTGAACTTTTATGATTGATGTTTTGGAGAGATTTTTGACTATTCAGGATAAATAAAGTTTGCAGAGTAGTCTATGAGCAAAATGCACTGTTTTCAGACTGATCTTAAGTCCATCAAAATCATGTTTGTTATGTAGAATTTTTGATTTTCTAGATTTGTTTTTTCATGAGATTGCTCAGAGCTACTTTGAAGTTAAAAGTGGTTGTATGAAATACATGCTGAAGAATTAGCTTTTTTTATTAAACTGCATCGCCCTTTCTTTTTCTAAAGCAATGATAAGCATTTGTAGTTGAATCTTAGGACTGTCTGGCTACTTTCTGCATTTGGTGCAGTGCAAAGCACTTGTCACAGTATGGCCGTCTAATAAGTAACTAAAGGCAATTCTATCTATATTCTGCCCTAGGATGACCATTAGCTGACAGATTTGTTTGCCTTATTACGGTATCCAGTTCAATCTGCTTTCAGTACCAGACTATTTTCAAAAGTACATACAGAGAATTCTGAAAGAAGCTACAAACAGTAAGCATTGTTGTTATTCAGCCATTTAGTTGAGCCCTACTGTTTGTGTGCTCAAGGACTTTAGCACGCCAAGCCTGTTTTTCAAAAACTATTTCTTTTAGTTCTAGCAAATTCCTATTTATTGCTTTAGTAATAATGTCTGTTCATCTTAGACTCTGTTCTCCTCTTCTTCTTCTGCCTTTTCTCTAGTGATCTATTTCTTTGCATTATGTGGACTAAGTACACAAGTTGTAGTCCTAGTATCTGGTCTTCCAGTGAACACTCTGGGTTTATTTCCTTAAGTGCTGGCTGATTTAGTCTGCTTTCAGTCCACAAACTTCTTAATAGTTTTCTCCAGCACAACAGCTCAAAAGCATCAGTTTTCCAACACATTATTTATAGCCCAACGTGCATAGCCATATGTTATTACTGGAAGAAACACAGTATTGACTATACTGACCTTTGTTGACAATATGATGCCTTAGCGTTTAAAATTGTATCCAGATTTGCTATAGCTTTCAAAAAGCAATGCCTTTTAATTTCACTGCTGCAGTCATCATCTGCAAAACTAAGACTAGATGACATTGTTTTAGTTTTTTTCTTTAAGATGAGCTACAAGCCAGCTTTTTCACTTTCTGAATTCATTTCTTCAACACGTTCTTCAGCTCTTCCTCAGCCATTAGAGTGGTATTACCTGCATATCTAAGGCTTCCAAGGCTCTTACTGTTTCCCTCAGCAGTTTTGATTCCCAGCATCTGATTGATCTAGCCCAGCATTTTACATGATATATAAAGCAAATAAAACTGATTAAATAGGGTAACAACATATATCTTTGTACTCCTTTTTCAGTTCTGAACCAATCAGTTGTTCCAAACTCAGTTTATAATGGTTATTTCTTGTTCTGCATACAAATTCCTCAAGAAGCAAAACATGTGACTGGATATATGCACTAACCTCTAAGAATGTGCCGCTGTTTTATGATCGACGCAGTTAAAGGCGTTAGAGTAGTCAAGCAAACAGAAGGGAACATTTCTTTTCCTTGAACTCCCTTGCTTTCTCTGTTGTACAGTGAATGTTGGCAATTTGGTCTCTTATGCCTCCACCACTTCTAAAAGCAGCTTGTGAATCTGGCAATCCTTTGTCCACATATTACGGCAGTTTAGTTTGCAAGATCTTCATTATTACCTTGTTAGCATGTTAAACAATTTCAGTTATTCAGTCATTTTAACAGTCTTTAGTATTGACCATTGCTGGGATGGGAATATAAAATGACCTTTTCCAATCCATTGCCACTGTTTTCCTAAATTGCTGGAAATTCCATGCAGCATTCTAACACCATAATTTTGAAGAGTTTAAAACAATTCAGTTGGAACTACATCACTTCGTAGAGCCTTGATTTTAGCACGGTTTTCTGGGGCTGATTTAACTTTACTCTTGAAGATGTCTGGCTGTAGAACAGAGGGGTCTATATTAAATCACCAAACACTTAAAAAAGCGAACATGTTTAATCGACCCTATGTAAGTGAAAGCTTACAATATCGAAGTGTCAGAACAGCAAAAAAATCGCTGTTCCAAAAAAAAAAAAAATCAATTACAAACATTACATTTAGTGGAGGGCCTCACCACCCACACCCTCCCTACTTAAATATACCAACTCCGAAACTGCACTACAGTGCCGAAAATGGCAAAGTACCAAAGCAGCCGAGTGAATTCTTTCCCGAGGAAGAATTTGCTTAACAGCTGCTTTGATATTTTACATTTTTAGCCTTTTCAGTTCAACCAAGATGCATTTGAAAGAATGCATCTCTGGTCTTCTAATATAGACCCGATCAGAAAACACACCACTGTATGTGTCCTTGATTTTGGAGACATTTGTGTAAAGTTCTGTATATTCCTGCCACCTTTCTTAATATCTTCTGCTTCTATTAGACACCTTCCCAGCTTTGTTTTTTATCATTTTTACCTGGAAATTTGCCTTAATGTCACCAATTTTCTTGAGCAGTTCTCTTGTGTTTCCCATTTGATTGTCTTATTCCAGTGTTTTGCATTCGTTATTTAAACATGCCTCATTATCTCCTTTTCTCGTTCTTTGAGGCTGTCATTCAGACCGAGTTTGCTTTCCTATCCTATTGCCTTTTCCTGTTCTTTCCTCAGCCACTTCTAAAGTCTCCAGAAACAGCTATTTTGCCTACTTGATCTGCTTTCTATTTACATTTTTTGACAGCTCCTAGACAGTACCCTAAACTTCTATTCTTAGTTATTCAGGTATTCAGTCCACCAGATCTAATCCCTTAAATATGCTTTTCACCTCCAATGCATATTCATTTGGAATACTTTCAAGCTCGTATCTCACTGGCCTGGAAATGTTTCTTGTTTTCTTTAATCTAATTCTAAGCTTTGTGATAAGAAGCTTATGGCCTGAGCCACAACCAGCTTCAGGTCTTGCTTTAGCTGACTGTATAGAACTCTTCCATCTCTGTCTGTGACGTCTATACTCCATCTGATTTCAGTATTAACCATCTGGTGATATATCCATGTGTAAAGCCATCTCTTAGGCTGTTGAAAGAGCGTTTGCTATTATTAGTGAATTATTGTGGAAACATTTTACCTGTCCTTGTCCTGCTTTGTTTTGTAATCCAAGTTGAAATACATCCATTATTCCATTTGCACTCTGACTACCAACTTTAGCATTCCAATTACCTATTATGAATGTAACATCTTTTTTGCTGTTATTTCTAAAATGGGCTGCAGATTCTCATAAAACCAGTCAGCCTTCTCCTCCTACTGCTCGTTGTAAACAGTTGGATTATAACGTTGTATCGTTGTAATGTTTAAGGGGTTGCCTTGCAGTCTGATTGAGCTCTTTCGATTATCGGTTGGGTTGAGTGCAATTAGCATAAAAGCAAATAAAGTCTTGCAAAATTTAACGGTCATTACATAAGCATCACTTAACAAAGTTAGTGTCGAATTTTGAGTGAATGATTTAATATTGTTATTTTTGTTTTTATCAAACCTGAATGGAGCCATACATTATATATTAAAGTAGTATGAATCGTATAAGAACTAGAAAATTCTTTCCTAATATTCTATATGATTTTACTTGTTACCTTTGGTATAAGATGCTAAATTTAAGTGCTTTCATATATTAACATGCCATGATCTTAAATCCTCCCAGGTCATCATTTTTAGATCCAATGGATTTTTTGTAATATATTACTTTATGAGCACATTTTTATGGCATATCTGAGATTTTCTGTAATGTCATTTAAGATGGTGATTTTCAGTTTGCAATATTAGCCTGGAAACATAGATTTTTAATTTTTAATTTATAAAGTTCTCCAAATGGTATTTGTACATGAACATTTGTAGAAAATGAGTAGCAGACCAACGCTTCCCATTTTATAAGCCTTATACTTAATCGGGAAGATTAGGAAAGTATGAATCTTTGTTAGTCGGAGTTTTATATACGTATCACAGATTACCATAAATTAGGTGCAACGAATCTTTAAATAGAATATATAAACAGTTTATTTTCAAAACTTGATGCTTAATAGAATTGCTGCTTGTATCTTGATCAAATGCTGACCAAAAAATGAGAAATAGCAGATACTGAAATATCTATATATTGAGATAGGTTTACATCAGGTTAGTGCATTTTCTTTAAAATAAGTGTCTTCTGGACTTTAAATCTAGGTACACTCTGAAAATCAGCCTACCTGTCAGACCTCAGCTCCTGGATAGCAGATTGCCTTTTTGAACACAAGCTGTGTTGTCAGAGTTCTCTCATACATACATCAGAAATCACCATCTTTTTAAAAGACCTTTATTAAATTATCAGTTGAGACAGGCAAACGTTAATAGAAAACAAACCATATCAACATTTTTCCATTTGCATGCATTGCTCATTACATCAGTTTGCTGTCTTTATAACAATCGTCATTCACCCGTACATTACATAAATCATTAAATATCCACCTTCCCTTAACCCTCACTCCTCCGACTCCTCCTGAGCATTATTTTGCATGCGTGTTCCCCAAAATTCCATGTACGTCTATGAAACTTGCTCCTCCTTTTTCTAGAGATCCTAATTCCAGTTCCTTTATCTCATTTACAACATTCAGTACTTCAGTCACAGTTGGTTTAGGGTTTGATTTACATTTTCTAGCATTCTATTGCAGCCAGTATTATTAAACTTACTAAGGCTTTACTATTTCTAGGCAATTCAGGTCCTGCATCCCAGATTAAAAGTTATGTTGACTCTGCAGGACACGGTCTTGTGCTGATACTGATCCCAGACTGAAGTCATCAGAAAAATGTATATCTGAAATGACTTATTTGTATAAGTGCAGTTCACTACGTGAATGTTTATGAAAGTGGTCCTGAGCAGGTTCATAAAGGTCACCTAAAATTAATTTAATAATGTATTTTCTATGCATTTGGTGATGGTATGACATTTATGAGATGACATCATTTTTTATAATAGTTGCTGTAATATGGCTAAAGTCCATGTACTTTCGTGCCATGGACTGGTGCCTCAAACCTTTTTGGATGTTATTGTGTAAGTCTGTACACTTTCATATCACAGATGGCACCCTCAATCCTAAGAGATATGTGTTATAAATAAAGAATATCTGTCACTTCCTTTTACCTGCAATCAGGTGGTTATGACCAGTGTAAGAAATAACTCCACCCATGTAGGTGGCCTACAGGCTTGTTTTTTAGTGCCATCCATTACTGTTGCAGGTTTATGTTCTGTTAGGGGATCTGATGGGAAATCATTCTCATTAGGCATATATAATTTCTAAGAAGGTTACCTAAGAATTGACAAGAAATGGCACTAATAAACCAAAATAATAGTATATTATCATTTTACTCAAAGATAAAGGCACCAAGACCGTCCATGCCACACACTCAAAGTATTGCTAAGATGCACGGACAAGGTTTACATTCAAAATGTGTATTTCTGTCCTTTGCGTAATTATTTTCTATTTATGTTTTTTCTGCATAGTCTCATTCCATCTCCATCCTGAAACTGAAAAACATATTGTGCTCACTGCTGCATCTGCATAGTATGCGAGTCTTTAATTACTTTGAAAATCCACACTGATGGTAGAATAGTGATAGTACTAGCTGGGTGCCCACAATCCGTACTGGGGGGGGGGTGGATGGAGACAATGGTAGAATTGATGGCTGACAGGATTCACACTTACCCCATGATATCTCACTTTGATGACTACAACTAATAGTGCAAGCAGCAGGGTACAGAGCTTACTGTCTGTACACACAGCCTCACACGTGAGGGCCCTAGACAGAATGCAACAAGGTACAGAGCTTACTGTCTGTACACACAGCCTCACACGTGAGGGTCCTAGACAGAATGTAACAAGGTACAGAGCTTACTGTCTGCACACACAGCCTCACACATGAGGGTCCTAAACAGAATGTAACAAGGTACAGAGCTTACTGTCTGAACACACAGCCTCGCATGTGAGGGTCCTAGACAGAATGTAACAAGGTACAGAGCTTACTGTCTGCACACACAGCCTCACACGTGAGGGTCCTAAACAGAATGTAACAAGGTACAGAGCTTACTGTCTGTACACACAGCCTCACACATGAGGGTCCTAGACAGAATGTAACAAGGATGAATAAACTTGCTCTCCCAAAAGCGATTTCACTTGGGGAAAATGACCCTCCATCTTTCACCAGACTACAGGGTCCATTTCCAAGGGTGCAAAATTCATTTGGCCTGTTCCTCCTTGACCCAGTCCCTAGTGTCATACCAGTGCTCATCAGTGGCTCATAGTGCAGCCAATAATGGTTGCAGGTAATTCAGAGACTGAATATATGTGACAAGATGTGCAGAAATAACCAGTTATGTCTTTTACTGTATATGCTGTTATGTTCTGCAGAATACTCACTAAACTAAAATGGTTCATTTAAAGTCAGTGGCACCCAATACTGCCATCAATGTGCACTTTTGTACTCTGTTTATTAGTAAATGTCCTGGCTGTCAGTGCCCAGTATGAAACAAAGGGTGTTCTCTCTTGAATGTGTCAAAAGATGCACATCTTTTTTCAGATCTCAGCAGCAGAGTCTCTGTGAGCTCAAGGAGAACTAGCCTGCTACCCATGACATGCCGCACATAAAACATGCATGTATGCACATGCCTTTTAAGGGGCGAGGTCGGACAGTCTCAGTAACCCCACTATGACAATGTTTAACCAAGAACAGATCAATAGCTGGACAGAGTAGACATGAGTTTTATCTGTGTCTGTCATGAAGGAAATCATGCTAATCAAAATGGATACTGGAAAACAATGGCATCATCCCACCAACTTGTATCACAGATACACTCCCCTTAACATAAATCTGTATGTGTTCCACTGAATAACCCAATGACTAACAGAATCCATGTTGTTAAGGTATGGGGTACTCCCACTGGCCAGAGATGTATCAGAGGGGAGATTCCACAGGACTCTGTCATAGGCTCTCCACTGTTCAATATCTACTTCTCAGAAGTCAAAATGGATACCAGGGACTGTGGCTATCTAACTTTCCCGATGACTGCAAACTGACTATAATTGTTAAATGCCCCTCACACACTCAGATACTCCTGTAGGGCCTAGACCAGACAAATGCCTGGTGTGTGAGATGCAGGTTCATTTTAAATAGCAAAAACTGCAGTGTAGCTACCTGTGGGAAAGACAATGCCCGCTCCTCTTATCACATTTACAGTACATTTCTAAAAACATATATTGTTATTCAGGGCTGGGGTACCTATGCTGATAACAATCTTTCTGTTGATTAGCATGTCTTAGTTGTGGTTAGGATGCCCTCTCACCTTATTTAGGTGATGCGTAGAGGTATCTTTGCTAGGGTCCCTGCAGTCTCAGTCCCTCTATATTGTTTCCTTACTTTAGCTCTGTCCTGGAATACACTGCCTCTTTTGGAATATACCTCACAAAGTACCTTGACCAGCTTAAAAGACCTAAAAGGTTTCTGACCAAGAAGATGTTTGCACGATGCAATTTACACTACCCAAAAAACTAAAAGCTTTAGGGCACTACTTACTCTCTCTCTCATAAACCTCAAGGATCCCCAGTCCTGCTGGTGCAGCGATTCATAAGCTGGTGCATCCTCAGTTTTTGGAATAAACTCTTTCTCCACATGTTAAAGTAGTGCTCTACTTTCAAAACTAGATTTGATGATTACAAAACAGAACATAACTTCATGCCTGAAGTATGTGAAATAATTTTCTTACCGGGTAACAAATATATTCTTAACACCATATGATGTCACAGCTAAGATTCTTAATGGCCCTTCAGTTGTAAGCATAGTATGAACCTAGGAAGCCATGAACCTCAATGTATCTCAGCTGCAAACATTTTACAAGAACAAAATGAATTATTGTTCTCACATCCATGACTATAGTTATTTGTATCTAAACATAAATGCAGTTTCTACATCCTTGTATGTATCATAGTATCATGACACAATCTTTGGTTTTGTATTTCATATTAATGGTTAAATTACATTATTGTAGTGATTAAATCTGTATTAAAGCATGGGTATTACAAAGGATGTTGTGCCTAGTTGTAAAAATATAGTTAATGCTCTTTTGCCCAAATCCTAAGGAAGTGTGTAATCGGTCTAGACACAACCTTCACTTGTCACTGACTTTATAGTTAGTAACATATTGTTTCATGTTATTCCCATCTGGTACCAGCTGTAAGGTGTGGGAAAGCTGAAAAACTCACTAGGGCTCTGTTTGTTTTCACTTTGAAGTGGGTTTGCTTTGTTTGAATATGAATCTAATCTTCGAAGTTACAACACTGAATATAAATCATTGCAAATTGAGCAATAAAACAATTAAGATTGCACTTCTTCCCTGAACTGAATTCGTTTATGAAAGGTTGCTGTTTCACCTTTAATGGTACCTGCATCATCAAAGTAGTGTTCATCATCAATGCCTGTCTCCCCTTCCTGCCTTCCTGCCCTAGGGGAGAGATAGACGTGGGGCCCAAGTTTTCCATTTGTAAATAGGTTCATAGGTTGGTACTAAGCTATCGGCCCTAGGGCCTATACAAGCCTAGCCATAACAATTCCCTGGCTATTTCTTCCCAGAATGGGCATCTTTTCATGATGTTTCAGAAAGCTAAGTAAAGAGATAGCTAGGAGTATACAGACATAGTCAGGAGTACTGATTATTATATGTCTCAATAAGCAGTAATATATTTAAAAAATGAGACAACAGAGAAACAAGTATTACAACCCCTGTTCTTCTCCACTACACATAACTAGATGATTTTAGTATGTTTAGTCTGATAAAGTCTGTCAAAGAATTTTAACATGAGAACACTCATTGTTTTGTTATTTTAATAATCTGTTTCTTTGGTAAAAAGTCATTTGTATTTATTTAAAACAATGAATAACTCAACTGTGCCTTCTAGATCTCCTTTTCTATGCAAGATTTTATGAAATTTCTGTAAATGCAATTTATTTCATCCTACAAAGAATAGTAAATAATCATCTATAACTCTGTTAAACACCAGTAATAATTTATTATGCATTTATTCACCAATTAGAGTTATGGCACTATAGAGGGAGGGGAGTGCAGTGGATGTTGCAAATGTTTTCCATAACTTAGTTTAAAAATATAGAATTATTATTATTATTATTATTTTTGAGGGGGTGGTTATACAAAAAGGAAGCTTCTTTGTCTTTCACTTCAGCAACATTTAACTACCTGAATGCAAGTGCAACAGAGAGAGAAAGAGAGAGAGAGAGAGAGAGAGAAATATGCTTTCTGTTCCCATTAAGGGCATTCAGGATATATGTACTCAGTCACATTTCACTGCTACAAAGGAATATGTTTGCCTGACATGTTTGTGTATTTGCCATGGCTGTGCAGGACTTAGATAGGATGCATTTTTCCAGGATGATTGGATTGTTGATAGCTGTACTGGAAAAGTGGCAGGTTATATACTTTTGGGACTGACAGACTGTCTTTCAGTACTTCGAAATCTTGTGCTGACAAAGATAATTAAGTAATGGGAAGATGCCAAGAACTTATTTGGACTGCAGGTTAGAGAGTGCCTTCCATATCAGGGACTGATATCAGAGTATAGGCAAAGAGAAAGAAATGTGTGTGTGTGTTCATAGGTTCATAGGTTCATAGGTTTATACTAGGCTATCTGCCCTAAGGCATTTATAAGCCTAGCCCAAATTATTGTGGCTTACGCCACCCCTTATATGAAAAAATACTGTGCCCATTAGTTTGTTGTGCCTCTGTCCAGCAGTGACCCAGAGATGATTCCCGGGGTAAACCTACGATCTCCCATCCACAGGTCTAGATTTCTCTTGAACAGAGTCAGCGAGGTGCTCTGCCTCACATGGACCGGGATTTTATTCCACAGCATAGGGAGTCTCTGAGTGATAAATCTATCCCTCCAGCACGTCCTATTTATATCCGTGCTAAGGTTTAAGTCGCTTGCTCTAGTGGTTTTGGTGGATTTGGATTTTTGAGGTGGAGCATGTCCATTAATTCCGGGTTGGACATGGCCTTGTATGTCAGGCACATGTCACCTCTGAGCAGACGGTATGCGACTGAATAGAGCTGGAGTTTCTTCAATCTGGCAGCATATGACAGATTTTGGAGTCCCTTTATCCTTTTGGTGAGGAACTTTTGGGGTCTCTCCAATTGCTGCAGATGTCGGGTGAGATACATCCCGAATGGGGCATTGTACTCGATCATTGGTCTGATAAGTGAAGAGTACAGGGGAACAATGACCTCACTAGATCTGGATGTGAATCCCTTCATGATCAGGTGGGCAATGTAGAAGGTCTTTCTAACCACTTTAGCAATGTGAGTGTCAAAAGAAAGGCCACTGTCAACCTGGGTCCCCAGGTCCCTGATAACCTCTTCTGTGCTTAGTGGATTGCCACCTATATGGTAGCTTGGGGTTACCTTGTTTTTCCCGAAGGGTATGACTATACATTTTTGGCGTTTAACTTCAGGCCATGGCTCTGGCACCAGCTATCTGTTTCCGTGAGTCCCTTCTGAAGGATATCAGTGTCCGATGCACTTTCCACTATGGCCCAGTTTGCAGTCATCTGCAAACTTTGTCAGCCAAAGTCCTCCCATGTTGGCCTGTACTTCTGAGAAGTAGATGCCAAACAATAGGGGCCAAGGACCGAGCCCTGTGGGACACCACTTGTGACCGGCTTGGAGTCTGACACAGCGCCAGCAACTCTAACCCTGTGGGTTCTGTCCTTAAGCCAGTTTGCAACCCATCTTGTGACATATGGGTTTACATTTAAGCTGGTAAGTTTTTCTACAATACCCGAGTGGGGTATTGTGTCGAAAGCCTTTGCAAGGTCAAGGTAGGCTGTATGGACTGCCTTTCCTCATCAATGGCCTTGGTGACTATTTCAAGAAGTCGACCAAGTTCAAAAGGCATGATCTTCCCTTGACAAAGCCAAACTGGGTCGGGTCCAATGTCTGCAAGTCCCCTATATCTTTGTTTATGAGCTCCATTATGATCCTCTCCATAGCTTTGCAGACTAGACTTGTTAAGCTTATGGGGCGTAATTACCAGGGTCCGTGAGGCGCCACCTTTGTGGAGTGGGACCACAGTTGCCGTCGCCACTCCTTGGGCACGTATCCTGTGGTAAGGCTGAGATTAAACAGCTGCCTTATGTGCGGGTTTAATTCCTCATTTAGCACGTAGCACACAGCCGGGGACACCATCCGGTCCCATTGATGCTGTGTTTTTAGCTTTAGAGAGAGCAGCTTTCACCTGCGCATTTGAGATGTCCGGGAGGCTACACTCGGCTGGGATAGTTATCTCTTCTTTAGGGGAGGGGGGTGAAGTTTGCACTGAACCTGTCTGCCAGTATGTTGGCAATGTCTGTGGGTTCAGTGATTTTTGTATCATTTTGGACTAATTCTGAGCATATCTGTGAGTTTCCACCCAGGTTCCTAACATAGCTGAAAAAGGCCTTATGATTGTCCTTTGAATCCATGGCAATTTTTCTCTCAAAATTGGCCTTAGTTGATTTTATGAGTGCTCGTATTTTTTTACTAATAATGATCAGGGGTGACTTCCCTTTTATGGATTTTGTTCTATCATGTAATAGCTTTCTCTTCTTATTGTAAAGTTTGTTAATGGCTGGGGTCCACCAGACTGGACGTTTGCCCTTTGTGGAAAGAGTCTTGGTTTTATTTGGGATTGCCTGATCCATGCAGTCCTGGAGGTGTTCATAGAAGGCATTTGTGTGTGTGTGTGTGTGGGGGGGGGGTCTAAACAAAAAAAACAGCACTGGTAGGGTTTTTGATAGAATCTAAAACAGAAGTTGCCATTAAGAAAGGAATAATTAGTAGATCATATAAAATATTGCATGATAACTACAATAATCAATTAGTGGAGGTTAGGAATGATTGGGAAGAGAGATTGGATAAGTCTAGAAGATTTAGGATCTTTGCCTGGAAGTGCTTACATAGGTATTTTTACACCCCAAGTAGTCTCCAGAGAATTTTTCCTTAGGTGGATAGCAAATGTTGTAGGTGTGATGGGAAGGAAGAGGTGGCTGGGTATATATTTTTAGGGAGCTGGCAGACTTCAGGGATTCCCTGTGAACTTCTCTGTTGGAGATGCTGGGTGAGCGGATTGGATTGACTGGGGAGAAGATATTTTTTGAGCTCTGATACAGAATTGGAATTGCCTAGATATAGTTAGGCCTTGTTGAGTCTAATTATGGTGGCTGCCAAAAAGCAGTTACTAGAAAATGGAAAACAAAGTTTAAACTAACTGTATTAGATGTAGTGAATACAGTAACAGAGATGAAACAACTGGAAATGGGATCCTCGCAAAAGGGTAGGAACAAATTACATAGGAAAAAATGGGAAGTCTGGGATCAATACAAGCAGACGAGGTTTAGAAGCAGGCAGGATTTGAAGGAGCTATGTAATGGCTGACTGCCAGTGACTGGATATATTAAAAGTGATGTGTACTGTTTGCAGCTACAGTTGTGTTGGCACAGTTTGTAAGGTATAATGTTTGTAACTGAGATTGTGTCATTATGGTTTATTTTCATTTATATAAATGTAAGTTTGCCTATGTAATATATGAAAATGTAATAAAGATGGTTTTTGTTTTGAAAAAAGATAATGGAGTAATTTATTACAAAAGAAAACAACAGAAAGAGAAGGCAGTAAACACTGGGGTGTTGTGATGAAAAGAGTGTAGAACAGCAGAAAATTATATTACAATGGAGACTAGAAGGTGAAAAGGAGGCATATTGCGGCTTCAGACACATTTACTGTTTGTTATAAAAGGAGGCATATCACAGCTTCAGACACAGTTACTGTTTGTTATAAAAGGAGGCATATCACAACTTCAGACACAGTTACTGTTTGTTATAAAAGGAGGTGTATCACGGCTTCAGACACATTTACTGTTTGTTATAAAAGGAGGCGTATCACAGCTTCAGACACAGTTACTGTTTGTTATAAAAGGAGGTGTATCACGGCTTCAGACACATTTACTGTTTGTTATAAAAGGAGGCGTATCACAGCTTCAGACACAGTTACTGTTTGTTATAAAAGGAGGTGTATCATGGCTTCAGACACAGTTACTGTTTGTTATAAAAGGAGGCGTATCACAGCTTCAGACACAGTTACTGTTTGTTATAAAAGGAGGCATATCACAACTTCAAACACAGTTACTGATTGTTATAAAAGGAGGTGTATCACGGCTTCAGACACATTTACTGTTTGTTATAAAAGGAGGCGTATCACAGCTTCAGACACAGTTACTGTTTGTTACAAAAGGAGGCGTATCACAGCTTCAGACACAGTTACTGTTTGTTATAAAAGGAGGTGTATCACGGCTTCAGGCACAGTTACTGTTTGTTATAAAAGGAGGTGTATCACGGCTTCAGGCACAGTTACTGTTTGTTATAAAAGGAGGTGTATCACGGCTTCAGGCACAGTTACAGTTTGTTATAAAAGGAGGCATATCACAGCTTCAGACACAGTTACTGTTTGTTATAAAAGGAGGCGTATCACGGCTTCAGACACATTTACTGTTTGTTATAAAAGGAGGCTTATCACGGCTTCAGACACATTTACTGTTTGTTATAAAAGGAGGCATATCATGGCTTCAGACACATTTACTGTTTGTTATAAAAGGAGGCGTGTCACGGCTTTAGACACAGTTACTGTTTGTTATAAAAGGAGGCGTATCATTGCTTCAGACACATTTACTGTTTGTTATAAAAGGAGGCATATCACGGCTTCAGACACATTTACTGTTTGTTATAAAAAGAGGCTTATCACGGCTTCAGACACAGCTACTGTTTGTTATAAAAGGAGGCGTATCATGGCTTCAGACACATTTACTGTTTGTTATAAAAGGAGGCATATCACGGCTTCAGACACATTTACTGTTTGTTATAAAAAGAGGCTTATCACGGCTTCAGACACAGCTACTGTTTGTTATAAAAGGAGGCGTATCACAGCTTCAGACACAGTTACTGTTTGTTATAAAATGAGGCGTGTCACGGCTTCAGACACATTTACTGTTTGTTATAAAAGGAGGCATATCACGGCTTCAGACACATTTACTGTTTGTTATAAAAGGAGGCGTGTCATGGCTTTAGACACAGTTACTGTTTGTTATAAAAGGAGGCGTATCACGGCTTCAGACACAGTTACTGTTTGTTATAAAAGGAAGCGTATCACGGCTTCAGACACAGTTACTGTTTGCTATAAAAGGAGGCATATCACGGCTTCAGACACATTTACTGTTTGTTATAAAAGGAGGCGTGTCACGGCTTTAGACACATTTACTGTTTGTTATAAAAGGAGGCGTATCACAGCTTCAGACACAGTTACTGTTTGTTATAAAAGGAGGCGTATCACGGCTTCAGACACAGTTACTGTTTATTATCAGGATTCATTATTTCGATGTCTGTGCTGATCTCCTAAAAGCCCCGACTCTTTACTCTGCATCCTACAGACTACTTAGAGGTGATCATTGCCTGGCAGGCAACGCATCCCTGGACCCTGTTTTGATGAACCTTTTGCACATCCAAAAAAGAAACTGCATCCAAATTACTAGATCAAAATACCTAAATTTTGCTTGCAAATAAACAAGACATTTTGGGGAGACAGGTATGTTTCATAGAGAATTCACTGGAACAGGATCCCCATCTATGTGAAGCAGAGTTCCTCCCCAGCTCTCTTTGAGCACAACTTGGACCAATGAATGGGTAATTGGTAATTCACCTGGTCAGGTGCCTGTGTCTCTGATGGACAAAGGCAGTCAGTAAGTCACTATTATATAAATCAAATTTGTGGGTCACATTTGGGTTGCACGACTGGGCTTATAAGGGCCCTAGTGGTCGCTAGCCTAGTATACACCTATGAACATATGAACCTTCTGAACATAAACTGGGTGAATGCCTTGCAGCAGGAATGGATGCTACAGTGATGGTGAATGTGGAAGCTATGAGAAATAAACTGGAAATGGATTCAATGAGTGAGGATTTGTTTTTTTTTGTTTTTTTAGCTTTATTAGTGAGTAAGATGAATAAACTGCAAACTGTTCTTTCGGAGGTCAGGAGAATAAGGTCTGAAGAAACACTGTATCACAAAAGGTTAGATGGGATTCTGGGAGGTGGCAAAGGGTGCAGGTAAAATTAAAGAACAGATATTGAGGTGATGGAAGAAAACATATGGGATAGAATTGGGGCTTCAGTAGATAGAGAAGGACTAACACTTGAAATTTTGATGAAATTGGCAGTAGTGTGGACAAGGACAGTTGTAATAGCAATTAGCCTATCAGTAGAGCTCAGTTTGGTATGGAGTTCAACAAAGGAACCACTCACACAACGTCAGTGCGAACAAAAGGAGTGGAAACACTTTTGATGAAAGACATGTCGGGGATCTTCCTGCAAGTTAGTTTTTGGTAGGATTATAATTACCAAGGATTCCATTGTAGTAGGTCATGTTGAACAAATTGTATCCTGTATTACAGCTGCATCATGGGAATGTTTGGCAAGCATACATCAGAAGACATAATATACCCACAATTCAGCAAACTCTTCACAATGTCACATAGGAGGCAGACTGTAAACATGAATGGACGGAAGCTGGTTGTAAGATGGAAAACGGCTCCAGTAAAGGATCCATATAGTACCGATAAGACTAAAGGAGAACATGGCATGATGTGGGACTGTAACGGGCAAGTTTGATGGAAAGATCTTTAGAGAAAACTGGAAAACTGGATACCATGGCTAGGTGAGAGACAAATAGCCTACCGAATAAGAATGCAATGGGAAGGCATTCATTCTCAGAGAGGGGAATTGCACAGTGGTGTAATACTCCATTACAGTGAAGTGGCCAACTGGGAACCTAATGAAGGATTCAAGATAAGCTAGGTGGTGGAGAACAAAGGGGGAAGAGTCAGACCAGAAGGTCAGCTAAATGTGATCCAGACATTTGTATCAAGTACCTTCATTAGGCATAACTTGTCACATAACAAATTGTCCTTATATATTCTTGATGAACTTTTTTTTAAAAAAACTACTTAATTATAACGTTTTGTGCAATACAATGTACATTTATAAAACAACAGCATGGGATGCAGCTTAAAAAAAGCACTCAAAGTAAAAACAAAACAAACAAAAAATAAATATAAGAATGATCAGATAACATACAGTTTGTTAAAGTGCCAGAAAAATATATTGCATCCAAGTGTTAGGCCCAGACTCACTCTTTCTTAATAATATAATAACATCTCTTGAATGCTCCAAGGGAGTCAGCCTCTTACAAACTGAAACTTTGTTAATATATAAATATGAACTATTATCAACTTCTAAATTACTATGGCAATAACCCATGGCTGGGTGTGGGTAATGCTGGATCTGCCCACAGTTGGCGTGGTTTGCAAAGCCAACCGTGAGTAAATCCAGCATTCCCCACACCTAGTCATGGGTTATTGCTATTATACAATGGTGTTAGTTGTGTGTTGTGTTGTGTTATTGTTGTTGTTTTTCAAGTTTTTGTTTGTTTTATTTTGCATTCTTCCACTTTTACTGAAAGAAAATAGTTCCAGATTTTTAATTCAAGTTTATTGTATATTTAATTTTTCTTTTATTTTAATGCAAGTTCAGTTAGTTTATTGTTTTATTATTTAGATTTTAAAGAATTCTAGATATTTTATTGTGTAATTGTTGCTAAAATGTGTTTGTTATGGACAGTGTAAGTAATTTGTGGGGCTGTAACTATTTTTACTATGTTGTATGCTCTGGTAGAGTGGGATACACTTCTTTTTGTGTTTTTGAATGTGTGTTGTTTAGGGGTTTTATGTATGGAGTGTGCATAGTGACTGTGCTTTGTATACAGAACATGTCCGTATATTACTTTCTGACTCACAATGTTCTTTAAAGAAGGAACATCAGGTGCATAAAAAAAATTCATTAATAACCTGAATTTCCTTGCATGTGTGTTCTAGTGCTTGGTGACTGTGTTTTATAAACGGAACATGTCCATATGCTACTTTCTGACTCGCGATGAACTGCATACAAGGAAAACAGGTACATTAAAAAAAAATCGAAAATGACCTGATTTTCCTTGTATGCAGTTCATCGCGAGTCAGAATGTAGTATACGGATGTGTGCTGTATTGCTTGCTGAGTGTGTTTTCTACATGGAACACGTCCGTATACTAGTTTCTCACTCACAATGAGTGCATATAAGGAATATCAGGTTATTTTTTGTTTTTTTACCTACTTGATTTTCCTTGTATGCATCTCTGTTCTTTTACATATGCTGACAGGAGTGTGCAGTACTCAATGATACATTAACGGACAGTCTTTCTCCTGTTGATATATGCTGGATTTACAATGGGTACTCTGGTTGGACTGACCAATCGGCATGCTTGTGTTTTGTCTTTTACGATCTTCCATTGTATAATAACAATCTAATAACACCAATCTGTAGTTATTCTTTTAACTAATATCAACTAACTTCTCTTTCTCCATACTCAAAACCAACTTGTAGCTAGATATACTGTCAGCTACATGCCCCCTATTCTAACCCATACTAACAATTCTTTTATTACAAGGCCCCTAATTTAGTAAATAACTCGACTGCATCTTAACACTTATCAACAATGTATAGCATATCTTACAAGGTCTCAAATTGTGCATAATTCTTGTTAAACTATACTGTAGCCATTGATTTCATAAAGTATAAATCAAAACAGTGTAAGAAACTTCTCTGTGTGGAAGATGTTCAGTCCATATATTTCTAGTTAATCACTGTATATTAATCAGATCAGACAATAGTAGTAGAAGTAGGGAACGTAAACCCGTCTTAAGTCAAAACAAAACAAAAAGTAATAATAAAAAATATATAATTGTACAGCATTACTAAGTATTCAAAAATAATCCAAGCAAGGCAGGCAGTCTGTTTCCAGTCGAAAATCCTTCATTAAGTACACAGACAAGCGATCCAAGTAAAACAAAAATAGAATAATAATTTCCTCACAAGCTTTCTAAATATATATATACTTTTTATCAGGCATGGGAGTGGTTTATTGTGCTGTAAAACAAAGTGTTATTGGTACACATGTTAAATTCACATCCCTTCCCCCATCAGTGTAACATTCGAGCTGGTCCTGCCCGTATAAATCCTAACGATCCATGAGATTCAGAGAAATTCTCTGTCTAATCTAACTGGCCAAAGCAGGCTGGTCAGTTAGAGCGACTCAGAGGTGCCCTTCCTCTGACCATTTCAATATGATTCATCTTTAGCCTTTACATCTATGCAACATTAAGCTTCTAAATTCTGAAAGTTTGTTTCTAAAACAAAATCCCAGTTTTGCAACACTAGTAGGGTTACCACCTGTCCCACTTTGCGAGGGACAGTCCCTCTTTAGGCAGTTGTGTCCTGCAAAAAATGTGAAAAAATGGCAAATGTCCTGAGATTTTAGGACAAAATTATTTTCTATATTTTATGTAATAGTTGCATTAAACAGTTATTCTGTATCTGAAACACCTAAATGTTATAAGAAACAGAATAAGGAACTAAAATGCTACAAGAATAAACTTTTATTCAGGCAAAACACTGAAGTTCTGTCCTTTGTACTGGCCGTGGGTATGTTTTGCACTGCAAAATCTGATGTTTGTAGCACAAATGTCCCACTTTGGGCATTTGGAAAAGTGGCAACCCTACTAGTTACTTGTTTATAAATGCTGCAACCAGGGCAGAACTCACACGTGTCACTCATAACCCCAGCATTTTATATAACACTTTCATGTGAACTTTGGCAAGTCACAATGAGAAAAAAATCAATTTAAACTCCGTGACCAGTTGTTAACAGAACCAATAACTCAAAAAGAACTGTAGGGCACAGTAAATACATCAGAAGGTAACACTGAAAATCAATATTCTGAGTTCCAAGGAGAAGTTTATTATCAATCTCTTGTAAATAACAGCAAACTAAAATAATGATACAGTTATAAGGGGTATTAGCAGTAGGAAATGGTCCTCCCCCAAAGACCTCATATGCATGCCAAATCACATTACAGCAGTAAATGGTGATCACTTCAAAGTGCTACACTGGAAAATGAATATCTTCTCATGAAGTCTGTGTCCGTTTAAAAATAATAAAAAACTATCAGGGAGAAACAAATATACTCTGAGAAACAAAAAATGTTTATAGTATAACTTATGGTGTTAAGGTCAAAAATAACTTCATACAACACAGTTTAGCAGCGTAGAATGATTTCCTTTATTGTAAGAGAATACACATACTTAGGAGATTAAGCTATCAAGGTCTTGTTACTTCAAACAAAGCAACTGTAATTCTTTTTTATACTGTAAAAGCTTCTGAGCAAACATTTTATCTATTAGACTATAGCCACTGACCAATTAAGACTAAACACCTCTCTATTGTTTTGCTAACTAAGAATATGCAGACCCCTTATCTGTGCCTTTTCTTATCAGACACAGGTTCTGACCTTCTATGTTGGAACTTTTCATGTTGACATTTTCCACAATGGCACTTAAAAAATACAAAGACAGTGGAAAAATATGTGACAGGGCTAATCTGTCAGGATCCATCTTGAAACAATAAGGATTCCACTTTTATAGAGAAATATTATATAAACCACTAAACATCATTTTTCCCTTTTTATAATCCCTTATCAAGCCCCCATTTGATGCTATGAAGCATCACAGAAGTATTTTTTAATGGCTAGACAATAAGTGCAAGTTTTCAAATGGGTGGACACTTTTACACATGCAATCGGTCATTCTTTACATACAGTTTCTTTTTGGCCTTGATATGCTCAGTGCTTATACAGATGTTTAGCAAAATGGTTTTATGAGCACTAAACACATCTGGTTTTGTATTGAATCAAAAGACAATTTGAATATTTTTCAGTATCAGTCTCTCATTTTCGGAGTGTCGTACATTTGTCCAAAATTTCTTAGCACACTTTTCTTACTACCCTCTTTTTCATCATGCTTTTTTTCAGTTCTGGTCAGTGCCACTTTTTATTTCTATTTTAATGTGCACATTTTCTAATTTTATAGTTATTTCAGATTCAAGATGCTTTATAATCAACATTTTGTTCATAAGTAAATAATACCTAAAAGTATTATAATGACTGGAATAAGGAAGACAATTTTTGAAAAAAAAAAACATTTACCTATGAATATGTGACTAACCCCACGCTTATACAAGTATATAATATAACCCACTGTCATACAACTTAACCCACTCTTATACATATCTGACCCACTTTCATACCAAAATCACTAAACTACTGAAAAAACATTAACGGAAGCTTATCTACAGAGATTTCAGACTATAATGAAGGTAAAATAATATAGTTGTGAGCCGACACACCAGAATTGCATCAGACAGAATAAAATGGGCTCAAAAGGTCATTTCTGCTGTAGCACCTTATGGACGGCTTGAAATCTGAATAACAGCACCAAACTACTGAGGTCAAAAATAATTTCATACAACACCGTTTAGCAGAATAGAATGATCTCCTTTTTTGTCAACATATGTATGTGGGAGACTAAGCAATCGAGGTCATGTCTCTTTGAAACAAGCAACTGTAATAATTTTTATACTGTAAAAGCTTCTGAACAAACATTTTATTGTCTACTGTACTATAGCCAATGACCAGTTTAAAACTAAATGCCTCTGTATCGTTTTGCTTACTAACAATCTGCAGATCCCTTATCTGTGCCTTTCCTTATTAGGCACAAGTTGTCAGGAACCATCTTGAAACAACAAGGATTACACTTTTAAAGAACAAATACTGTATAAACCACTAAACATTTTTCCTTTTTACACTTCTCCCTTCATAGTGTTGAATGCTGAAGTGAAAACATGTTTAAGGTACACATTAACCCTTGTTTTTAAATTGCATTTTCTCTGTCATACATGTACCCAAATGTCCATCTTTGCAGTTGGTTCTGATACGGGCAAAGTTTGGTATAAACAGTTTAGTAGACTGATATTTACACAGTTTTTCCTAAGAGCTCATAGTTCTGGATTTTTCAGCTTCTTTCTGTAGGAAGGTTCTCTAAACAAATGGCAATATTGTAAGCTCTCACGAGACTATCAAGCACCCCGGGGGAGAGAAGATTTGTTCTTAATTCATGCATGGCAAAGAAATACTGGCAAGAGATCATTCTGTGAGAAATTGTACAAGTAACTTGAATGTGTCAGCTTAGTCTGCAGAGGGAGTGGATAATATTGGTCATAGCCAACAAAGGGACCATCACAGGCTAGGATTTAGTCCAGAAACTGTCAGTTCAGCATTCATAGCCATGAAGTGAAAAAGTGATAAGTGACGTACTGAGTCAACAGATTCTAGGCTGATCAAATTTACCCTACAATTATACATCAAACAGTAGCAGTTACAGCAGGATACAAAATGATGCAGCCTATCTAAAGGGACAATAAGCAATTCAAGGACTTCTCAAGGTAAAGCCAGTGAGAAAAATAATAAATGAAAGGCTAAATCTCTGCCCCGTTGTAAGGCCTTTCCTCCTTAGTCAACTAAGGTTCCAGGTTAACTCAACAGGAAAATGGAAATCTACCTGTGAAATTTAACATGTAAAGTAGAAATAAAGTGAAAGTGGAGAAAGGACAGTTATATAAATAATCAACTGACTATGGTAGCAAAGGACAGAGGTCACAATATTGACCATAAAGGACCAAAAAGGTGATTAATGACAGAACACTGAGGAAATAACATGACGATTACTATGTCCTATATGTATTTGTCCTTAGTATGGAGAACCATAAACTCACTTAAAATAATTTTGTAACTACAGAGGCAATAGCCCAGAAAGTACTACAAAGTACTGGAATCTACCATTCAGATATTGAAGAAAAATCAACAAAGTTTTTTTTTTCAAAGGGTAATGCCCCAGACTCTGACGAATGCTCTGCGGTGAGTCACTAAGTACAAAGCTGTTATACAGCTTTTTACTTAGTAAAAACTACAAGAAAAAGACCTGCCAAGTTAGAGTTTTCACTGTGTGATACCTTAAACCTTCTGTAATACCGGCCCATGGGATATATGCAAATGACCCCTTAAGGACATCAAGTGTTTCAGCTATATGGCTTCTGAATGCCCATGACATTTTACTTTTTTTTATTTTTAAGTCTTTATGGACAGATTCAGGCCAACAAAGCCAAACACCACTAGCTATGGACATGCATGTTTTGGCAAAAAAAAAAAAACTAGCCAGGCTAGAGTTTCCATTGTGTGATAACTTAAACCACCTGTAAATGTTCATAGACTTCAGCTCAGCCTTCAACACTGTAATGCCACACCGCTGTTGGCTAAATTAATTCAACTAGGCATAGAAAATGCACTCTGCAACTGGATCCTCGACTTTCTGACTGACAGGCCCCAAACTGTTAGAGCTGGCAAGAACCACTCACAATGCATCACCTTGAACACAGGGGTCCCACAAGGTTGTGTACTAAGTCCACTTCTCTTCACAATACTGATCCATGACTGCTCTGCAAAACATCAGACAAATCACATCATCAAGTTTCTGAAAATGCCATTGTGAGCAGCTTCATCAGAAATGACGATGAGGGGGCATACGGACAGGAAATGCAGCAACTGACCAGATGGTGCACCAACAGCAACATAGCACTAAATGTTGACAAAACAAAATAAATCATTGTTGACTTCAGGAGGAAGCGAGGGTCCCATGCACCCATCACCATCAGTGATACGGCAGTGTAAAGGGTAAACAGCACCAAATTCCTAGGGGTGCACATCTTAGAAAACCTAGGCTGGGCAACAAATACCTCCAGCCTTATAAAGAGACCCCAACAGCATCTCCACTTCCTCCGGAGACCACACAGAGCAAACCTCCGCTGCCCCATCCTCATGACCTTCTACAGGGCCACGATCGAAAGCATACTGACTGATGACATCACAGTCTGGTATAGAAACTGCTCATATGCAGATCGCAAAAAATTAGAGAAGGTTGTAAAGTAGGTCAGGAAAACCACAGGACCAACCCCCCCCCCCCCCAATCCTTATAGGACCTTTACTTTTGCAGATGCTATGGCAAGGTCATGAAACCAGTGAGGGACAAGTATCATCCTGCACATGGACTGTTCCACCTCCTGTCTTCAGGGAAATGCAAGATTCAGAATAGCTTCTTTCCACAAGCGATCAGACTGTTGAACAACTAACCTTAACAAGGTCAACACTCCCTCAATTTGTGAGAACATCATAAGTGCAATATAATTGTCTTTACTGTCATAGAATTAAATTATTCTATTTATCTAAGTTATGCAATCTGAACTAATTTATTACTTGCACAAGTAAGGGAACTGTGAATTATGCTATGCTGCTATCCTGTCTTAAAAATGGTGGTGGGTAAGTTATCTATGTGTGTATTTAAATCTGCACTGTCTAGAATTTCTACCATAATATGCTTCTTTCACCCTATTTTGAAAACTGTTTTCAATGCACACGAGCCTGAAATAATGAAATTTTATCCAGTGATATATTGCATTTGTTGATCTGAATGACGATAAAGTTTGCTTTAACTTTGACTTTAATAGAGGCCCATGGGATATATGCAAAAGGAGGTTTAAGGTATCACACAGTGAAAACTGTAGCTTGGCTAGGTTTTTCTTGTAGTTTTTACTAATTGATTTGTCTGTTTGACCTTTTTTCTTTTCGGTTTAGATGTTAGTTGGGGTATTTTGCAGACACCTTAATAGTTATGGACGTCATCTGGATTTAAAGACCCTGTGTTTCTAGAGTATAGCCAAATAGTCCACTTATGCTGTGCTGATGGTGTTATAAGAAGGCTGAAACATGCATGTCCACAGCTAGTGGTGTTTGGCTTTGTTGTTCTGAATCTGTCCATAAAGACTTAAAAAGAAAAAAAAACATGGAACATGTTATACTAGGCACATAGTTATTATCATAACAGGATACATTTAGGAATATTGTGAGGACTTTCTAAAGATCAGGTATTATAAGAAGAAAGAGAGGGTGAGATATTACCATTTTTGAGATGTCAGTATTTACCAGAATTAGAAGCAGATGAGGCAAAAAGTATAATGGTCCTCTTAATCTTAAAGTTAAAATGGACAGGCAAGAGAGAAGATCCCATGTCATGATCAGTTGCCAGGTGAACTTTGCTGTGGACAGCTCAAGATAATATAGTTCTGAAATTAATTCAACTTTTTAATGTGATGGTTGAAAGTAAGGAAGTTCCTGCTTCATGGAAAAAATGTGGTACCAGTAATACCTACGAAAGGGAATAATTTAACTCTGCCAACATCTTATAGACCTGTTTCAGCTTTAAACTATGATGTTAATGTGTGATACCTTAAACTTCCTGTACTGGAAGCCCATGTGATGGATATATATATATATAAATTATCCCCTAAGGACATCAAGTGGTTCAGCTACAATGGCTTCTGAATGGATATTAGTTGGGATATTTTGCAGTCACCATAATCTTTATGGCGTCAGCTGTGTTTAAAAATCCTATGTTTCTGAAGTATAGCCAAACTATCCACTTATGCTGTACTGATGAGGTCTATAAAAAGGCCGAAACATGCATATCTACAGCTAGTGATGGTTAGCTTTATTAGCCTGAATGTAACCAAAAAAAAGTCATGGAGATTCAGAAGCCATATAGCTGAAGCACTTGATCTCCTTAAGGGGTCATTTGCAGGAGGTTTAAGGTATGACACAGTGAAAACTCTAGTTTGGCTAGTTTTTTCTTGTAGTTTTTACTAATTGGTTTGTCTGTGTGACCTTTTTACTTTTTAGTACAGCTTTTTAATTACAAAAAAAAAATCACAGAGCAACCAGACAGCCTTGTTAAATGATGGCTTCACCCACTTACATATGCCCTCATCTACATTAACAGAATGATACACCAGTTACTGCCCAGTCTGTGATACAGTTCTACTTTAGAATGACGAAAACTTAAAAATATTGCGCACTCACATGAGCGAAAAATAAGGAATTTGATGTTTAGTTTTTTGGATTGCAGTACAGTGAGGATCGAAATATTTGCCCTTTCCTCACTGTAGTGTGATCTTGGAGTGGGAATATATATTTAGTGGGGGGTGTGGGAGCTGTGCCCCCCACAATAGTGGCTTCGCGTTTCTGATTTTTCACTCATGTGAGCGCTTGATATTTTAATTTTTTGTAGTTGTAATATAGACACTGTGGTGCAACATCATAGCTCCAACCTATTTATGTTCCATTTAAACTTTTTCACAATCCAGGGTTACTACCAGGAAAATATTGCACATAATAAAGAAAAGGCTGCAGTTTAGCAATGTCAGGTCAGTCGTACACAAGGCACCTGCTCTGAATAATTTTTACACTCAGCAAAGAAGAAGAAGAGCTAGAAATAAGTGCTGTCTGTCATCGTCATCGCCAGATTCTAAGCTTTCTTGTATTTAGATGGAATGCAATGCAGGACGTTAATCTGACAGGTGGAAATACCTCTGTTCTGGGCTGGCTATGTCCTTCTCCACTCACTTTTCTCAGTTCTTTTGGATACTTACAGCAGAGCCTCATATGCTTCAGAAAATGCACGTTAATGCAAACCTGCTATTCTACCAACTTTCCAAACATACAGAGGAACATTTAAAATCTGTCCCATTTCTGAGCCTTTAACCCCCTAATGACTTTTTTTGCTTTGTCCCTGTTTGTTTCAAAAAGAGGTTGAGAGCCATGCTACTTTGTGGGCTGCTTGCTTGCTTAGACTTACAGAAAGAAGTCGTCCAGTCAGTCCAGTCATGTTGGAATCCTCCTCTGAGTCCCAGGTAAGCTAAACAATCTTATCTGACAATCTAGTCTCTTCTCGAGTCATAACAGAAGAAAAAATAAATAACACAAATGCTTAGCCATGTTGTTTTAGCTAAATTTATTGAAACCCAGTAAATGTTTTTGCACCACACACACACACACACACACACACACACACACACACACACATGCACTCTGCTCTGCAGTACCCTCCTATAGTCAAGGTACAAGCTGTAGCTAACACAGTAAGTGTAATGGATGAATGATGTCTTTTGACTGTATTTACTTTTCCCTCTTGTGAAGATATTAACTCAGTAGAGTGATTCAGAATCACTTTACCATGTTAATGTGTTGCCAGTGCCATTTCTGGGGGAGAACAAATGGCTAATATGCTTTGGCTACACCTCTAGAGTGCCATTTTTGCATATAGTTTCTACAGTGAGACCACTTTTCTGTTATCAACCACCACCAGAGGAAATGAGTAGTAGGTCTCTAAATCACTCGGGCTTACCATGATAGGGTCTGAATGGAGAAATGATAGGGGTCCGACTGGAGAGATGACAGGGGTCTGAATGGAGAGATGATAGGGGTCCAAATGGAGAGATGATAGGGGTCTGAATGGAGAGATGACAGGGGTCCGAATGGAGAGATGATAGGGGTCCAAATGGAGAGATGATAGGGGTCCAAATGGAGAGATGACAGGGGTCCGAATGGAGAGATGACAGGGGTCTAAATGGAGAGATGACAGGGATCCAAATGGAGCGATGACAGGGGTCTGAATGGAGAGATGACAGGGGTCTGAATGGAGAGATGATAGGGGTCCAAATGGAGAGATGATAGGGGTCTGAATGGAGAGATGACAGGGGTCTGAATGGAGAGATGATAGGGGTCCAAATGGAGAGATGATAGGGGTCCAAATGGAGAGATGATAAAGTCGGCAAGAAAAGGAGAGTATTATTGCTGGAATTGAATTCATCTGCAAGTCTTGGTGAGTATCTTCATGAGGTGGACTGTGTTTTTCACAAAATCTCATCAAGACAACACTGATATATAGACTGTATTTATATCACATATATCATGGACAGAAGTAGGTTAAAAAATAAAAAAGACAGTTGGGTGCACAAGACCCAGGATAAAAAAGTGCCCAGTCCTGGTAGGTGTACTGGTGCCAGAACTGGAAAAAATGACAGTGTAGAATCCTCAAGCCATGGAAACATTCCTATAATGGGGTTAGGCCAAGCCTAGGGGAAGAATGGCCCCCCTTTTGTAGAAAGAAGTAGCAGTCCACAAAAATCACAAAAACTGATAGGCCAAAAAGAGCCAGAAAGATGATAGAGTGGACTATTGAGGATAAGAAAGAAATTATGTACTGTTACTATTATGCAAGAAGCCCATAATTTCCAGACAGAAGACATAGAAAAAGACTAAGAGATAAATTACAGGAAAGAAAAATGCTTTCACAAGAAAAACTGTCAGAAGCTTCAAATAAAAATTTGTGTTCATTAATACAACAGATTTATGAAAAACATTATACAGACCAAGAAACCTTTGGCCATTTGGAGAAAGAAGTGACTGAGGAAGAGCACAAATATAAAGAACAAAAATACACAGACTTGTGAAAGGTCTAAAAAAGAAATGTGGACATGGGAAGAAATAGAGATCTGATATGGTGCAATATTTATGCAAAGGAAAAAGCTAAATTAATCAACACAAAAAAGACAGCCCCAAACATATTCAAAGAGAAATACAGGCAAAGGTATCCAGATATGGAAAAATTCACAATAAAAAAATAAGATCCAAAAGTTGGAATGTAGAACAGAAGATTAGTAAAGTGGAAGTTAAAAAAATAGAAGATGAAGTTAAAAAATACTTGCGAAGTAAAGGATTTAATGTAGAACATCTAATACAGGTCATATAATGGCATGATGGAACAACAAGTCCCCAAAGTAAGGAAAAACGGGAGTAGCAGGAGACATCGGAAGAAGAAATACGGACACGGAAAAGGAAAAGAGATTTAATACGGTGTGATATTTATGCAAAGGAGAGAGCAAAACTAACCAATACCAAAACAGCAGCACCAAGGATATCTGAAGAGAAATACAGCCAAAGGCATCCAGACATGGAAAATTTTACAATACAAAAAATAAGAAAACAAAGAGGAAAAGCAGAAAAGAGAATTAGTGATGGAGAAGTTAAAGAAATAGAAACTGACATTATGTATTACCTGCAAAGTGAAGGATTTAATGTAGAAAATCTAACTCAGATAACATCACAGTAGGATAGAACAATACATTGACAAATTAAAGAGAAACCAGTGCAGCGGGAAACATCTGATCAATTCCATATGAAGATGCTTTGCAGCCTTTCATACGAAACCAGTCCAAACCTTCAGTTGGAGTTGCACAGCAAGAGAAGGAACAGGAAACAGTGGGAACTCTGATGCAGTCAATGTTGTGGAGTGATAGGCCAGTGAGCTCCCATGTGACAGCGCAACGAATGACACAGGATGAAACTGAAGAGAATGTGGCACAGGAAGATGCTCTGGAACTTTCTGTGGAATGCCTGCAGGAAACGGAGAACAAAGAATATGCTCTCATTTTAGAAGAAAATGATCTAAGGGAAGAGTTGTTTGATTTTATAGAAATGGACAGACATATTAAGATCAATGAAAGAAACAGACTACAGAAAGTCAATAAAACCCAAAAAATTAGAAGTCTGATAAAACGAATGAACACAGTAATTAGGATTGTCCATAGAGATTCATGTGATATAACAGAAGGAAATAGCAGCTATTACTGTGTAGCTAAATTGTTTATTATTTATTATTTATTTATTATTTATTTTTCATTTGTTTACTGGGATAGTCTGACTGGATACATGTCCATTTTCAGCAGAGGCCCGGGGAGAAAAGCTCCACATAGACAAACTTACATAGATTACACAGAAGTTAGCAAACAATTATAAAAACAAAGTGATTATATACAATGGGTTAGTAGTGTTCCCTAGTAGGGACTCACAATTGTCATGGACAGACAATTAAAAGTAAGCGACATCAGATTGGAAGCAGAGCTTGGTGATGTAGTTACAAGTTATGATAATTGCAGAATATGCATTTAGTTTATAACTTAATCAGGGTTGGTACATGGACATAGCCAAATCACTTTGAGATACTGTTTGAGGTTTTTTTTTTAAGAGACTTTTGGAGAATTGTAGGGTTATATAGTTTGGCAACAAATTCCAGGTTTTGCCAATGAAGTTGGCAAAGAGGGATTCACCAGCATAGTTATTAGCTTTGTGGGTTTGGACCAGTAGTTTATCAGCTAACTGTAGGGATCTTAGGTTGCTATATGGCTTAATAATATTTTTAAGTTCATAAGTTCATAGGTTCATAGGTTGATACTAGGCTATCTGCCCTAGGGCATTTATAAGCCTAGCCAGAGTGTGTTTGGCTTTCGCCACCCTTTTAGATTAGTGGACTGTGCCTCTGCATAGTAGGTCACAGAAGATAGCCCTTATAAGGTTAGTTTACTGTGCCTCTGTCTAGAAGGGACACAGAAGAGATCCCAGGGGTAAACCTATGATCTCCCATCCACTCGTCAAGATTTCTCTTGAAGAGGGTCATTGAGGGGCTCTGCCTAACATGGATTGGGATTTTGTTCCAGAGTGAGGGGAGCCTCTGGGATATGAATCTGTCCCTCCAGCATGTCCTATTTATTTTTGTGCTGAGGTTTAAGTCCCTGGAGCATGTAGCTCTAAGGGATTTGGATTTCCTGAGGTGGAGCATGTCCATTAATTCGGGGTTGGACATGGCTTTATACATCAGGCACAGATCACCTCTGAGTAGGCGGTAAGCAACCGAGTAGAGCTGGAGTTTCTTTAGCCTAACTGCATAGGGCATTTGTTCGAGTCCCTTGATCCTCTTGGTGAGGTACTTTTGGGGTCTTTCCAGTTGCTGCAGGTGTCGGGTAAGGTACATCCCAAATTGGGCATTGTATTCAATTATGGGCCTGATGAGTGATGAGTAGAGGGGCACAATGACTTCTCTTGATCTAGATGTGAACCCTTTTGTGATAAGGTGGGCTATATAGAAGGTCTTTCTAACCACTTTGGCAATGTGATTGTCAAAGGAGAGATTGCTATCTACTTGGGTCCCCAAATCTCTAATTACTTCTTCCATACTTAATGGATTACCACCTATGTGGTAATTTGTGGGCACTTTGTTTTTCCCAAAGGGGATGACTATGCACTTTTTGGCATTTAGCTTTAGGCCATGGCTCTGGCACCAGTTATCCATCTCTGTGAGACCCTTTTGGAGGATGCTTGTGTCAGTCAGCGAGTCGATTATGGCACCCAGTTTGCAGTCATCTGTGAACGTGGTCAGCCATAGTCCTCCCGTGTTAGCCTGTACCTTAGGGAAATATATACCGAACAAGAGAGGTCCCAGGACTGAGCCTTGTGGGACGCCACTTGTAATTGGTTTAGAGTCTGACATGGCACCTGCAATTCTGACCATGTGTGTTCTATCCCTGAGCCAGTTTGCAGCCCATCTTGTGACATAGGGGTTGATATTTAAGCTGGTGAGCTTATTTATGATGCCCGAGTGGGGTACTGTGTCGAAGGCTTTTGTGAGGTCCAGGTAGGCTGTGTGGACTACCTTTCCTTCATCTATGGCCTTGGTGACTGTTTCAAAGAAGTAGACCAGGTTCAAGAGGCAAGATCTGCCCTTAACAAAGCCGAATTGGGTAGGATCCAATGTTTGGAGGTTCCCAATGTCTTTGTTTATGTGTTCTATGATGATACGCTCCATAGCTTTGCAGACCAGGCTAGTCAGGCTTATAGAGCGATAGTTTCCGGGGTCCATTGTGGCACCACCTTTGTGGAGTGGGACCACTGTTGCTGTGCGCCATTCCTTGGGTATATATTCTGTAGTAAGGCTGAGATTGAACAGTAGTTTTATGTTTGGGTTTAGCTCTTCTTGGAGTTCATGTAGGACACAGCCTGGGACACCATCTGGTCCCATTGATGCTGTGTTTTTGCTTTGGAGAGGGCAGCTTTTACCTGAGCATCTGAGATGTCAGGGGGGCAGCAGTCTGCTGGGATAGACATTTGCTCTTTTGGGGGGGAAGGGGGGAGAAGTTTGCACTGAACCTGTCTGCCAGGATGTTGGCAATGTCTGTGGGTTCAGTGTATTTTTTGTCATTTTGCACTAACTCAGAGCATATCTGGGAGTTGCCACCCAGGTTCCTGACATAACTAAAGAAGGCCTTGTGATTATCTTTAGCGTCTTGTGCAATTTTTCTTTCGAAGCTGTCCTTAGATGATTTTATGAAGGATCGTAGTTTCTTGCTAGTACTGATCAGAGATGCCTTCCCTTTTTGGGATTTTGCTCTATCATGTAGTAGCTTCCTCCTTCTGTTGTATAGCTTATTTATGGCTGGGGTCCACCAGACAGGTCTCCTGCCTTTGGAGGAGTGAGTCTTGGTTTTATTTGGGATAGCATGATCCATGCATTCCTGTAGGTGTCCATAGAATGTGTTTGTAAAGGAGTCTGTGGTTTGGGCCATATTTTCGACTGGCCTGGGGGCTTTGAAGGATTCCACCTTGGTTTTGAGAAGTGTGAAGTTTGCTTTTGAGAAGTTCTTCACCGTGGTTTCCTTGGCTGGGGATGAAGACAGAATATGGATGTCCAGTGAGATTAATTTATGGTCAGATCTTACCAATGAGGGGTATACCTCTGGTATGGAACATAGAGTCCCTATGTTGGTGATGATCAGGTCCAAAATGTTTTGCCCTCTTGTGGGAGTGGTGACCAGTTGTTCCATAGCATTTGAGTTTATAAATTCTAGGAACCGTTGGGCGAGGGCGTTGGGGCTTGAGTAGTGCTCCCAGTCTATGTTTAGGTAGTTGAAGTCACCCAATATAATGGTGTTTGGAGAGACCTTTATATTCTCCAGTGTTCTCAGGAAAGCTGAGTGGGGTTCCTGAGTTTGGGAGGGTGGTCTGTAGCAGGCTACAAACTGAAAGGCAGTTTTGCCCACTGTTAGCTGCACATGGATGGTCTCCGATGCTTTGTGCAGTGCCACTAACCTGGAGGTGTGGGTATCTTTGATGAATATGGATACTCCCCCTCCTTTTGTGGTTTGGTACGTGTTTTGGGGCTGAAAACCATGGTATGAGGTATAACCTGGTAGTGCTGGGGTGCTCTCGGGAGCCTTGAACCAGGTTTCTGTTACTGCACAGATATCGATATTCTCCATACTGAGGAGAGTCTCGAGTGCATGCATCTTGAGGTTTAGACTTCTGGCGTTGAGCAGCATTACCCTTAGTTTCTTTTTCCTTGTGTAGTCTATGGAGGTGTGTTTGTCTTTTGAGCCTTGCCTAAAAAAGGCAATATGGGGGTGGCAAGTGCCTTAGCCAGTATTCAAAAGCCCAGGGTGACAGGGGCAAGCCATCCCTAGCAAAGCAATGTGGCTTGTTGAGCATGTCATCCCAGGCTGACAGACACTGGATCCCCTTTGAATGACACCAATACTTTATCCAATTGTTAAAATTGATCATTTTGTCTTTATACTGTGGCATCATTCTTGGTGAGGGTAAGATGCTACTCGAGGTCAGGGTCATACCGGCCTGGGCTACATGATCAGAGAGCTCCTCTATGTCTCTTTTCATGTAGTCCAGGGAGGTACGTCTCAGGTCATTCACACCAGCATGGACAATGACGGAGTCATATTTGTACTTGCTTTGGAGTGAACTGAGTGCTTGTGTTATGTGGCGGATCCTGGCACCCGACAGGCAGCTTACAGTGACCTTCTCCTTGTTCAGCCTGGTGAGTGGGACGTCAGTGTGTCTGACAACAGAGTCACCTATTACAAGTGTGTTAGGTGTGTTGTTTAGCCTTAAGGGCTGTGACTGTGTGGCACACTGACTTTGTGAACTATGTGATACGTGGGTATTGTTGTGGGGTAGCGGTTGCTTGGATGTCTGCTTTGGAGGTCTCTGCTGCTTGGGCAGATTTTTATTTAGATCCTCTGAGTATGTTTTTGTATGTTTATATGTTTGGTTTGCTGTTGTGATAGGTCTATGTGAGACTGGATTTGTGGTGTGTGTGGTTACCTTCTCCTCCTGACTGACTGTGTCAAGACTGGGTTGAGAGAGCTCAGCCTCCAGTTTGGCTATATAGTTGCATCTCTCACATATATTTGAGCTTCTTGGGAGCCATAGTCTTGTGTACATAAGGCAGTTGTAACATTGCCTCAAGATTCCCAGATTCACCAGCTGGACTGGAGAGTAAACCCGGAACTGACTTTTGGACATGCCAGAATAGTATAAGGAACTACTTTTTGACTGATCAAAAAGGACCAATAGGGAGCCAAGTACTTAAAGGGAGTATAAGAGGGTGTAGTGCTTTAGTTTATTAGTGCTTACTTATAAGATTACTTATATGAGCAAGTGAGAGGGTATCCTCAGGGTGGTACAAAAGTTTGTGCACTATTAGGAGTTGATTGAATTGAATTAAGCTGGGCAGTTCTAGCCACTCTAGTTGTTTAAGGTTCTGGCAGTGATGGGTTCTATAGATGGAGCCAGTGGTGAATCTGGCAATATGATTGTAGCTATGGGACAGCTTACCTAGTTCGGATTTATTGAGGTTTGAGAGAACAGGCGAGGCATATAAAAGAGTAGAGAGTAGGTGTGATTGGGCGATTGTAATCCTAGCCAGTGGGGTTGAAAAATGTCTTGTTTCTATACAGTGATCCAAGTTTCTTACTGATGGTCTGTATGGTTTTGTTGACCTGTAGGTCGAATTTGAGATTATTGTCTATGATAACCCCTAGCAGTTTGGTGTGATTATCTGGGGAAATAGTGGTACCATTGTTAGATGTGACAGAGAATGAAAGTGTGGTGGATCTACTAGTGGGAGAGAAGAGTAGAAGTTTAGTTTTATTGGAGTTCAGAAGTAGGCATTGGTTGGTGAGCCAGTTCTCGATAGTGTTAAATGTATTTTGGGTTAAGATTTGTAAGTCGGATGGGTTGGTGGCTGAGCAGATGAGAGTGGAATCATCTGCGTATTGAATGCAGGTGGCTTTAGGGATAGCAGTGTGGAGGTTGTTGATAAAAATAGAGAAGAGTAGTGGACCTAGTATGGACCCTTGAGGGACACCAAGTGTGAGAGGTAGCTGGCTGGAGAGTTTGCCCTGCCATAGTACTGCCTGCTGTCTACCAGTCAGGTAGGACTGGAACCACTGGATAGCAGGCTTGTTGAGGGAAATAGATTTTAGTGAAAGAATGAGAAGTTCATGGTTGACCATGTCAAAGGCTTTTGATAGGTCAAGAAAGAGGGCAGACGTTAGCCTATTGTCATTCCTGTTTTGGTTTATGGCAGTAGTAAAGGAAAGGAGGGTTGAGGTGGTGCTGTGGTATGGCCTGAAGCCATGCTGGGAGTTGGATAGTAAGTTATTCTGTGAAAGGTATTGCATTAGTTGCTTGTGTACACATTTCTTCATTATTTTGGCTAGTGGGGAAAGAATGGCAATGGGTCTATAGCTGGATATGTCTGAGGAGCTACCACCTTTATGGAGTGGGATGATGTTAGATATTTTCCAGAGGGAGGGGATAGTATTTTCGGATAAGGTTTTGTTGATGAGGATAGATATGGGATATGTAATGGCATCTGCAGCTATTTGTAGGTACTCTGTAGGGAGGCGGTCAGCAGCGAGGGTGGTAGGTTTTAGTTTTTGTAGAAGTGTTTTGATAAAACTAGTGGATATTGGTTGGAAGCCAAATTCCGGGTGATTATTAGGTAGATTAGGCATGTGGTTTAAGTTAGAGGGGGTTAGTTGATTTGCTAGGGATTGGATTGTTTCAGTGAAAATGTTATTAAAGGCGCTAGCTATGGTCTCTGGGGAACTATGGGGTAGTTAGCCGGAGTTGGGGTGGTGGAGTGACCTGGACAAAGTAGTTGATTTAAGCCTGCCCAGAATTTTTGAGGGTTGTTGTGATGTTTTTGTAGGAGATTTTGGTAGAAGCTTTTTTTATCCAGTAAAACAGATTTATTTGTATCATTCCTGAGTTGACGATATTTTAGATGGTCAGGTGGGGCTTTGGTTGTTCTCCAGCTGGCCCAGGCTCTGTTTCTAGTTTTGATTTTTGCTTTGGTATCTTTTGTGAGCCATGGTGCTGTGTTTGATCTAGTTTTTACTGTACGTGCTGGAGCATGGGAATCAAGGATACTTAGGAATTTAGTGCTAAAGGGATCTATGGCCTCCTCTAATGTTAGAGTTTTTAGTTTTCAACAGTCAACTGCTTTTAATTCATTTTGGAATATAGCAGCATCAAAGTTTTTCCTGTTTCTAAATGTTTTATATTTGGGCTGGTGAGGGTTTCCTGCCTTATGTTTTATGATATAGGTTCGACTAAATTAATTAAGTTAGTTAAATTAATAACAGATAAAGTCTTGCTACAAAAACACAGGTTAGTAAGGGAAAGGAAGAGGGAGAAATTGAATGACATCATGGAAATATCAAATAGAGAAACCATAAAGCAATTAAGACAAGAAGTGTTACTGTTAGAAGACTATAGAAGAGGGAACAGATCAACAAAAATACTCAGAAAAATTGATGTGATAAAAGCAATGAGCAGTATTAGAACAGATCAGGATCTGTGCACTGTTGCAAATAAACTAAAAATATCAGCACAGGCAGAAAAACGTAGAGAATATGCAGATAAATATAAAGGAAAAGTACAAGGGAAACAAGGCAAAAGGCATTGAAACACCACCAAAAAAAGAAGAAACAGATACATTTTGGAGAAATATCTATGAAGATCCTGTGGAACATAACAAAGATGCGAAATGGATAGACGAAATAAAAGAAAGAATAAGAAGTTTAAAGGTGCAGGATATGAAATGGGATGAAATAACGGCCAGAGAGAGTGGTACAAAATTAAAAAAGCTGCTAAATGGAAAACCCCAGAATCAGATCAGTACCTAACTTCTAGCTAAAAGTATTAACATCTTGACATGAGGATTTAGCCATGAGTAAGAATTACTTATATGCGCACCCCAAACAGACACTAGCCTGCTCAACAATAGGAGAAACAATACATCTAGTTAAGAGTGAAGTTGCAAGCTGTCCTAAAAACTATCGACCAAAACTTGCCTTCCGATGACATATAAACTATACACCAGAGTTTATGGTGACAGAGTTTATACTCACTTAGAAGAAAACTCAATCATGGCAATAGAACAAAAGGGCAATAAAAGAAAGTCACATGGACCAAAGGGTCCTTTGTTGTTAAATAAAGTCATAATGGGGAACTGTAAAAAGGGGAAGAATCTAAGTATGGCATGGATAGACTATAAAAAAGCATTTGACAGTGTCCCACATTCATGGATAAAAGAGTGCTTAAAAATATATAAGATACACCCTGCACTGATTGATAACATTACAGTGACCATGAAACAGTGGGAAACCACTTTCCAGTTAAGCCATGATAAAGGACAAATTATTATCCCAGGGATAAGCCAAGGTGACTCTCTGTCATCGCTGCTATTTTGTCTTGCCCTTAACACATTACATTGTCTACTTAACAGATTAGGCCATGGCTACAATTTGGCTCACAGAAATCAAAAAAGTGTAGACTTCTCATCTTTTTGTAGATGATTTAAAGCTGTATAGTTCATCAGATGAGGAACTGAAAGCACAACTGCAAGTGGTCAAAACTTTTTCATATGATATAAGAATGTAATTTAGTCTTGATAAAACCTTTAAAGCAGAAAATTCGCAGCACCAAGAAAACATCAGTTTGGGACAGGAATGTGATATAAAAGAATTTGAGCAAGAGGGAGTGTATAAATATTTAGGAATTGATGAAGGATCAACAAAAAAACACGAACAAATGTGAATAAAACTTAGTAAGGTATATTTTAGAAGACTTAAATTAATACTGAAAACAGCATTGACATCTAGGAACAAAGTACAAGCTATAAACCAAATACACTCTTCCAGTCCTAACTTACAGTTTTGGAGTGATTCACTGGCCCCAAAATGTGTTGAATAGGTTGGACAGGAAAACAAGAAGGATGCTTCATGCTCATCAAATGATTTATAAACATCAGTGCATGTCAAGATTATATATTATACTGCTCTGAAGGAGGGATGGGCTTCCGCAAAACTGATTACATGTATAGATCTGCAATTGTGGGACTGCATACATATCTGCTGACCTAACAAGACCCAAACATAGTGAAAGTTCTGAAACACAAGGAGAATAAGTCTAAGATGACTTCCCTGCTTAGTTTAGCAGAAGCATATCAGCGTCAAACAGGAATGGAATACAAACCAGAAGTAGATATAAATCAGGCAGCAACTGAATGTGCCAAAAAAAAAAACGAAAGTATATAAGGTGAAGGATCAGATGAGAAGGCAAGAAATGTGGAAAATAGATAAATACAGTTGGAAGTATAAAAAACTCTTGGAACAACCTCATGTTGATCAGGATCGAATGCAGGAATGGTTAAGGAGAGGTGAAATTAAACCAAAAGACGAAAAGTTAATATTGGCGGCCCAAGATAGTCGACTACATACACATTGGTTTACATTGTCTATTCAACATGTGGGAGAAACAGACAAATGTAGGCTTTGTAAAACAGAATTGGAAACAGTCACACATCTTGTTGCTGGTTGTAATATACTAATGGCAGAGGATTGTATACTGAAAGGCATAATAAGGGTTGGAAGGATGGCCTAATGGTTAAGGTGTTTGCCTTACAAACACAAGGTGCAGGGTTTGAGTCTCACAAGGGATAATTGGCTAGGCTTAAAATGGCCCACAAGGGCAGTTAGCCTAGTACTAATCTATGAACCTATGTGGCAAGAATGTTGCACTGGGGATTGTGCAAACATTATAATATTGAAGTAGCTGAAAAGCACTGGAAAAATGAGCCACAAAGCATCATAGAAAATTATGAAGTTTATATCACATGGGATCATCCATTGCCAAGAGTTCAAAAAAATAGATGCGAGAAAACCAGATATAGTAGTCCATGAAAAAAAAACAAAAGTAGCATTGATTATTGAAATTCCTACACCCAGTGACTACAGTGTCTTATAGATAAAGAGAAACAAAGTTATAAATGCCAGGATTTGCAGTCAGAAATAAGGGCAATGAGGAAGAGGGCTACCCAGACAGTCCTAGTAGTAACAGGAGCAACGGGCCTTATACCTTAGATATGTTACCGATATATGTAACTCCATACGAATTGTAGACGGAGTTATTATTGGGCACATTACAGGCAATGTGGAAGAGGGCTACCCAGACAGTTCTAGTAGTACTAGGAGCAACGGGCCTTATAAAAGGAATTAACAGTCACATTTAGACATCTTACCAATACACGTAACTCCATACAAACTGCAGAAGGAGTCATTATTTGGCACATTGCAGGTGCTGCAAAGAGTAGTTCTGGCTAACATCAAAGATTGAAACAATACTAATTTTGTGAACTTTAATCATACTTTGACTTAGGAATAGGGTCTATTCCCATCATGGTATTAGAAACCCAAAAAACTTGGAGAAATTAAAGAGAGGGAAACCTTTTGAGTTAAAAATTCCACATCACAGTAAATTCCTTCTAAATCGTATAGATAGAAAACCTGTCATGGCCTCTGCTGATTCTCTGTATTATTTTGCATCACTTTGCAATGGTTGTTATACAGTACAAACTTTAAACTTTAAATGAAATTGCTATTTATCTGTATTGCTTGGTTTCTCCCAGTCAGTGGCTAAAATGGATCATTTTGGATAAGCCCACTGCTCTAGTTACCAAATTTTAAAATAAACAAACAAACAAAATAAATAAACCAACAGGCACAGAGTACTTCCATACGTAGGCCTAATCATTGAAGGTCTTTTAAAAATTTGGAGTAATTTTGTTTACATTTAGAATGTTTGTTGTACAGTAGGATCATTCATGCAATGAAGTTTGACCTCTAGTGGTCCAGTTACATGTGGTACAATGTTTCAGCAGAAGAACTAAACATGTACTCTCCTAGAACTAAATACGCCGTCACTGCCTCCTGTAGTTCTACAGCTCTATTGCACTATTTGGCTTAACAATTACCCTATCCTACTACTTTTGTTCATTTTTTTGTTATTGCTGTTTAATGAACTATACTGATGTATTCGATCATTGTTAACCTTTTTTTATTATATTTACTTTGTATTCCTACGAGATAATCTCTAATGTATATGTGCAATGTGTACTATGTATTTGTATTTTTCTGGAGCTTTTCTCCCCAGGACTCCATTGAAAATGGGCTCCTTGTGGCCCAATGGACTATCCTGTCAAACAAACTGAAAATAAAATAAATAAAATTAAATATAAATAAATATCAGCAGTGACCATCAAGCCCAATTCTTAGCCTTAATGTGGTATAAAATGAAACAGGATGACCATGGAGTCTAGGTATATAAACATTTTAATCCTTCTGTCACCAAAAATCCCAGCAGAAACACAGTAGAGGTGTAGAAGCAGTGTAAATGCTTTACTTTCCATATATCTTAAAATGCCGATAGTAAATAATACCTGAGGCAGAATAATATTAGCAGCAATCCAAGTTGTAAATATCACAGACCAGTAATCCAAGAATAAAAGTGTAGTTTATTATAAAACAGGGTTAGTGCTTTCACTGTAAAGCTTCATCAGACCACAATTACAAACACTGAACTGACATTTAAATGCTAACTACCAAGTAAAATTGCACCTTTTTCACCAATAAGATTCAGACATGTCAGAAGTTACTAAGCTACTGTATACACAGCAAAAAACTTCAGTTGCAAATAAATAAAACACATAAAAATAAAACAAACAAAAAAAAGACATATAAAAATCACCTTAATCATCTGTTTTGGCACTGCAGGAGTTGATTAGTCATTACATTTGTTTTCCCTTTCCTGTTGGAGTTTTAGTATTCAGTATGTCTTTCCGTCTGGTGCCTCAGCTACAAGGTTAGAACCTGGCAGTCAAGATCCTCTTCATTTACCTGGTGACCTGACTTTATTGGTTCAACAACTCAGCCAGCATTATGGACTGACGGGCTGTAATACACAATGGGTTACTGGTCCTGCTTTGACTGGGACTAATGACAGTTTTGGCTTGCTGTCGACTCAGCCTACACCAGTACGTAGTGACATTCATGGCGACCGGCTGATTGATTTTAACCAGTTCCATTACTTTCTCAGGCTGAATTTAATAGTAACACAGATTTATCTATGGGCAGCTTACAGGACCAGCTTAACCTTTTGAGAAGAAACTGTTGACTTTCAAGAAAATACAGTTAGACAACTCTTATTTACATAAAAACATTCAAAACAATCAAGCTCCTGCAGGGCTATTGTGGTGTTTTCTGAATGGAGTTTCTCCAAGTTTGGACTATCATAATGAACTGTTACAAGTGTTTGATAAAGCTGGTCTTGAATTTATGAGAGTGATGATTAAATATAATGAAACAGAGATTGAGAACCTGTTTAAAGAAACTAACATTTTAAACAATTCTATTACTAAGGATCTTTTATTTGAACATCACCAGTTTGATTACCATAATGTTTTTTTCAAATGTGGACAGGATATGTACTTCTATATTAACTCGGAAATCAAGGACGTTTTTTAAGGGACCTGGATAGTTACAATGAAGGAACCATCTATCCTAAAAAATTATTTAATAATAGGCAGAGTGTGCAATATGATTTGACCAATGGTGATGACCCTGAAGACACACAACTTGTTCCATCCAATCAAGGAAGTCTGAGGTTGGCCCTTTTAGATGCACAATGTTCCGAGAGGGTAAGACACAAGAACCAGCCCCCCAGTGCAGAACACCAATCACCACAACAAAGCAAGATTCCACCAATTAAGAGCAAAGCCCAATGTGAACTCATTGAGGCAGTCCTCATGGAAGAAGGCGTCCTAGAAGAGACAGGGGGCTTAGCTGCATCAGCAGTTAATAACCAAATTGTTTATATCATTTTATCAAGGCTGGCAGTGGCAGTTTTAAACTATTTAATTATTCAAACAGAGTTTTTTCTACTTTACATGCTGATGTCCTTTCTAAAGGTTTTTCCTTCTTACCTGCGAGAAGGGCAGATATTGTAAGTACTTTGATTTAAAGTATATACTCAAAAACTAAACATGGCGTTATGGTTTCCTAATAATCCTAATGACTTTAATACCCCGGTTTGTTCTCATGCTAGTTGTTTTAATCCACCAATGAACAATAATATAATAATGTTTGAGAAGTTATTTGAGCACGAAATTAGACAAGTGCTGGGCCAACATAACAAGAATAGATAGTATAATTTAACTAAACAAGAGTGGTCCGCTTTTATTGATATTTGTGGTGACAGTAGTATACGGGTAATGACACTCGATAAAGGAGGTGGACTGGTTTGCATGGATGTTTCTGATTATAATGGGAAAATGAGGTTTTTCTGGGTGATGGTTCTTATAGGGAGATTTCCCGAAATTAGACTTTTATTGTATTTTGTAGGATTGACAGCAAACTTATGGAGATGCATTTGCAGGGTCAACTATCTTTGAAAAACTTTGAATGCATGTCTAATCCAAAACCAATTATCTCTGGAATTTTTGGTCTTCCAAAAGTGCACAAGGATTTGAGACATCCTCCTCCTCTCAGGCCGGTTGTTGATGCCCATCGAAGCAAAACTTGTTTTATTGTTAAGTACATGAATTTTACATTGAAGGGGTCTATAGCCAAGTTATCTTATGTCAGCAAAAGATTCCTGGGATTTCTTAAGTCAGATTAATGATGTTAGGTTTACTAATAATGCAATATTTGTTACCATTGATGTTGCTCGCTTGTTGTCTCTTATTCCGCATTACCATGTGATATTTGTTACCATTGATGTTGCTCGCTTATTTTCTGTTATTCTACATTACCACGCGATATTTGTTACCATTGATGTTGCTTGCTTATTCTCTGTTATTCTGCATTACCATGCGATATTTGTTACCATTGATGTTGCTCGCTTATTCTCTGTTATTCCGCATTACCATGTGATATTTGTTGCCATTGATGTTGCTCGCTTATTCTCTGTTAATCCGCATTACCATGCGATATTTGTTACCATTGATGTTGCTCACTTATTCTCTGTTATTCCACATTACCATGCGATATTTGTTACCATTGATGTTGCTTGCTTATTCTCTGTTATTCCGCATTACCATGCAATATTTGTTACCATTGATGTTGCTTGCTTTTCTGTTATTCCGCATTACCATGCGATATTTGTTACCATTGATGTTGCTCACTTATTTTCTGTTATTCTGCATTACCATGCGATATTTGTTACCATTGATGTTGCTCACTTATTCTCTGTTATTCTGCATTACCAGGGGCTTAATTGGTTTGAGGAGAAACCTATGATCATTGGTGATTTGCAACAGGGCACAATAAATACAATGGTAGCCCTTATGGATATCGTCCTGAAAAATAATTTCATTTTCTTCGACAATAACTATTTGGAACAGGTCATTAGTGTGGCTATGGGGGAGCATGTGCCCCTGCCGTTGTCAACATAGTTATGGCCTATTGGGAACATCACTTTTTGTTTTATAGTCTGTATAAAGATTGTTGGTTGGTGTATACACATTACCTGGATGATATTTTTATATTGGGGGTTGACTCTGTTGCCAAACCTCAGGATTTTTTTCAGTATATTAATAGTACAACTTATTTTTAGAAATTTAAGTGCAAATTTGATTTTGACCACATTTCTTATTTAGACATTGAATTAGTCAAATTGGTCAAAAATATGAATGGGCTTGTTTTACCTCTACTATTTATCGTGAGAGTACTTTTTCTAACAACTATTTGCACTTTGATAGTTGGTATCCACATCACCAGAAAAAGGCTGTCATTAAGGGACAGTTGGTATGATTGGCGCAGGTTATATTAGATGACAACATGTTTAAGACTGAATGTGAAGTGGTTGTTGGCATGTTAATTAAAAGGGGATACCCCTTGGCCATGCTACATGAGATAAAAAATGAAGTGATTACCAAAAGGTTTAATGGTGTTTTTAAACCAAAAATAATTTCCAAGAGGTAACAATAATAGGAAAAATGAGTTATACAAATATTCTGAATTATTTATTACAACTTATACTGTTGACAGTGCTACTATAAGTGACTGTCTTTACCGGAATTAGTCTATTTTTAATTCTGATGCCACTCTGATAGATGAACGGGTCATAAACCAGTTATTATTTATCAAAGAGATCATTTTTTAAGAATTTAATCGAACAGGGTTTTAGGAGTAATAACAGCTATAAAAAATGGGCATATTCAAGTGGAGTCACTGTGGCCTATGTAGTTATATTAAAATGGGTGACAGCTTTTTAGTTAAAGGTGTTCAGCTCAAAGTCACTGGTCATTTTTCCTGGGATTCAAGCCGGGTGGTTTACCTGGCTTGCTGTGATTCATGCCCCACTTTCTATGTGGGTATGATGAGCAGGAAAAGCTGAGGAACAGGATTTATGAACATGTTTTGGATGTTAGGAATCATAAAAAAGCAAATGCCCTGTTCCAACATATAGACCATTCTGCAGAACACGTTTCGTTTTGTTGTTTTAGATCAAATAATGAATGATTCCCAGGGGGATGTGGCAGATGAGTATCTTGCTAAGAGTGAATTAATATGGCTAATCAAGTTAGATGCCACTTGCTTTCCCCAGTTAAATGATTCAGTTTCGATTTCTTCAATTTTAAATTTGAAACAGCTAGCTAATTGATTATTATTAATTATCTGTTATTGATTAATTGGGTTGGGTCATGTGATTTTTATAACAGTATAAAAATTATTTTAGTATTCTGGTTAGTTCTGCAGAATTTCCGGGAATTGTTATATGGAACAAAAGTGCTTAACTTTGTTATTTTAATAAAAGAATCTTGGATTTTTACTTGTGTTCAGCCCTCTGTTTTGGTACTGCATGAGCTAGTTTGTCATTACATTTGTTTTTCCTTTCCTGTTGGAGTTTTAGTATTCAGAAAGAGCTAACCCTGTTTTATAATAAACTGCACTTTTATTCTTGGATTACTGGTCTGTAATATTTACAACTTGGATTGCTGCTAATATTATTCTGCCTCAGGTATTATTTGCTATCGGCATTTTAGGATATACTGAAAGGAAAGCATTTACACTGCTTCTACACCTCTGCTGTGATTCTGCTGGGATTTTTGGTGACTGTTGAATATTTCCTACATTATTCCCAAGCAGTTAATTGCCAGGGAGCATCTCCTTTTTGCTTCCTTTTAATCCTTCTATTAACTGGTTCTATGTATGTTGAAAGTACAGGTGAGTAAGTTGCACAGACCTTACTAGTAGATGGTGGATTAAATCACTGCTGCTGTAACCTTGGCTATTTGGGGTTCCATCCTGCCAAGGATATAACAGACAACCATCTTCCAAAGCCTTTGGCTCCGCCACACGTGCTCTGAGGCTACTTTTAGCTCAAGCTCCATAGGGAGAAACAGCATCCGGAGCACAAAAAAGGACTTTCTTGCCAACTGAAAAAAGGGAGGCCACTGTCCTGAAAATAAAGTAAAGATAGGAGACATTAACTTTTATCTTAGAAAAACTATATACAAAATTAGCGGGCTAAAGGTAGGGTGTGGCTACGGGAGCAGTGAGGAATTCGATTATCTACTATTATGGTAAGTTTACGCACACAGCTGCACTATGTTCATCATAAATTGCTGCTTCAGTACCCTTAGCCATACAGGTAGATTACCGCCGCTTACACAACATGGAAGGAGGAAGGATTAGGATCCAGGATCCCCTGCAGAAGAGTACTAGAAAAGCCTATTCTGGACCTAAAAAGGAGTCCAGTCTGTAGTGCTTTGTAAAAATATGTACAGAGGACCAAGTAGTTGCCTCTAGTGTTTCTAGAATCCACCCATTTCTAATATTGTATCATAGAAGACAAGGCTCTAGTAGAATGTGCCTTGACCCTGCCTGGATGTGTTTTATTATAACAAAAAGGAACAGTTAGGGACAACCAATGAGAAATAGTCTGTTTTTACACAGGTCACCCTTTCTTTGTCCTTTTATAGGAAATAAACAGTTTTCAGCTTTCCTAAAGGACTTAGTTCTGTCAGTATAATACCCAAGTTGTCAATGAACATTCTGCCTTCATTTTTTTTTTATGGTTCAGGAAAGCATACAGGGAGACTGATGACTTGATTCACTGTAAACTCTGAAACTACTTTTGGCATGAATAAGGGATTTGTTCTTAGAGTAACCCTTTCTCTATGGCATACCAAATAGAGCTCGCGCAAGAGCTTGCAAGTCAGATGCTTTTCAGTAAGTAAAACAGTCTTCCAATTTATGAACTATAAATCAGCCTCATGAGCTGGTTCAAAGTGATCCAGAGCTGACGTTACCAACACAAAGTTAAGATCCTTCATCATTTCCCAGAATTCTTGTACTTATATTTGAATGTCTCACCACTAAGTTCTCATTCACGTCCTTTTTACCCACTTTAATAATCTATTCAAGTTCAGAATTAACAGTGGATCTAATAATCCTAATCCCCCCTTCATCTTCACTCTTATACAACTCACCTCTTTTCTGTGCGTTTAATCTTAAACCACATATGAAAGAAAACTCCAGTTTTATAATTTCCTTTTCATATTTTACTGGGATCATATAAACATTCGACATATACCTTAGTTTTCCCATTAACATCAAATTCACCAGATAACCCTTTTTCTTAAACATTAACCTCTACGTCCTCCACAGAGGACATATTTCTTTCATTACTTTTATCAACCCTTCCATTGTTTCACAACTACATCATTTTCCCACATAATTCATAACAAAGACACTTCATTGACTTAAAAACACACACCTCAATTTTCACAACATTACCCACACCCTTGCTTTTATCTTTATACAAGGTTATTCACATTTTCTTTAAATATCCATCCAAGCAAACCAGCACTTCCCTCATCCATATTTATTCTTAGCAACTACATCTATGTCATCTGTGTATGTCAAAACAACCCGTATGACTTATTTTTTTTTGCATCAAACAGTCAGCATTTTCACTTTATAAGCTACTTCACTCACTGACACATTCTTTACCAGTGCAAACAATACCCCACTCATGAGACATCAGTGCCTTATACCACAGTTCATGTATATTTCTTTATTCAGCCCCCATTCACTAACACTCTCACTCTATTTATTTATTTATTTATTTTACATTTGTTTACTGGGAAGGTCCGACTGGATATATGTCCATTTTCAGCGGAGGCCTGGGGAGACAAGCTCCAGAAAGCAGTGTACAAATACATTAGGAACAATAGAAACATTTAGAGATAAGTAAAATGTGCAGTTTTCAGTAGGGTCATAAACTTAGATAAAACATAGTTGACAACATCAAAATCATGCAGCTTCAGTTTCAGGCAATAATACATGGAGTTATGGGCTAAGTCCCATCAAGAATTCATACACTTTTTAGAGTATATGATTGAAATACTTCGGGAGAGTTTGTAGGAACAGCAGGTGGTGATTTAGTCGGGGTTTAAGCAGGGACGTTCCCAATGCTGTTGGAAGTGCAGTTTGAGGCTTTTTTTGAACTGGGTTAAGTAGAATTGGTGAGTAAGTTTGGCAGGTAGCATATTCCAAGTTTTGCTTACTGAGTTGGTGAATAGAGAGTCCCCAGCCACATTTATGCTCTTAGTTGTTTGTACCAGCAGTTTGTCAGCAGAGTGAAGTGACATCAGGTTGCTGTATGGTTTGATGATCTTATTTAGTGCTGGCATTTTTTCGGGTTGATATAGTACTTTGTGGGTTATTATAAGTTGGTTGTATCGGAGAAGACTGGGCCACCTCAGCCATCCTAGTTGAGCTAGGTTGATACAATGGTGGGTCCTAGAGGTAGCACCTGTAGCAAATCTAGCAATATGGTTGGAACAACTAGCAAGTTTGATAAGGGTGGCTTGGTTCAGGTTAGGGAAGGGGGGCAAGGCATACAAGAGGGTAGAAAGTAGGTGGGACCGAGCAGTAGTGGTTCTTGCAAAAGGATTGAGGAAAGGTTTGATCCTATATAGGGAGCCCAGTTTTTTGTTGATAGATTTGATGGTTTGATTGACATGGATATCATATTTTAAGGTGTTATCGACTGTGACACCCAGGAGTTGTGTGTGTGTATCTGGGGATATGATTGTGCAGTTGTTGGAACTTATAGTAAAGAATGATGAGGAGGATGTGCAGGTGGGAAAAGATAAGCAGTTTAGTTTTGTTGGGGTTTAATAGAAGCTGACGGTTTGCAAACCATTTTTCTACATCATTGAAAGTATTCTGGGTTAGAGTCATAAGCTCATTTGAGGAGGAGGTGGTACATATTAGAGTCATCTGCTTATTGGATGCAGGTGGCCTTGGGAGTGATGGTGGATAAGTCATTGATAAAGACTGAGAAGACTAGTGGTCCTAGTATGGAGCCTTGGGGGACTTCTAGAGTAATGGGTAGACATGTGGATAGGGTATTCTGCCATAAAACTGCTTGTTGTCTATCAGACAGATAAGATTGGAACCATTTAATAGAGCTACTACTCAGTGACAGTTCCTTCTGGGTACGGAGAAGCAGTTGGTGATTGATCATATCAAAGGCCTTAGAGAGATCTAGGAAGAGAGCTGAGGTAAATTTGTTATTGTTTCGGTTGATGTTGATAGTTGGAAAAGGACAGGAGGACTGATGTGGTGCTGTGGTGTGGCCTAAAACCATGCTGAGAGTTGTCCAGTAGTTTATTTTGGGTGAGATAGTGCATTAATTGGTTGTGGATGCACTTTTCCATAATTTTGGCCAATGGTGATAGTATAGATATTGGTCAGAAGTTTGAGAGGTCTAAAGAATTCCCACCTTTATGAAGGGGAATGACAAGGGAAACCTTCCAGAGAGAGGGGATAGTGGCTTCAGTCAAGTTGTGGTTTATTATGATCAAGACAGGGTATGCAATGGCATCTGCCCCTTTTTGTAAATATTCTGGTGGGAGGAGATCAGCTGCCAGGGTAGTGGGCTTTAGTTTGTTAATTAGAGATCAGATGGTGGATGTAGATACAGGTTGGAAGGCGAAAGGGAGTGGGGTACTGGTTGTGGAGGAGTTTTGAAAGGAGCTGGTGGGGAGTAGCTGGGTAGCTAGTGATTGGATGGTTTTGCTAAAATAATTGTTAATGATGTCAGCACTTTCCTCTGGAGTTTTAAGGTTGCAAGTTGAGGGGGTGGGGGTGGATGTTTGGCCAGAGTGGAGCAGTTTGTTTATGCCTGCCCAAAATTTTTGAGGTTTGTTCTGGTGTTTTTGCTGAAGGTGTTGACAGAAGTTTTTTTGTCTAGTAGTGTGGCTTTCTTGGTATCATTCCTTAGTTGTCAGAATTTAATATGGTCAAGTGGGTCTTTGGAGGTGCGTAATTTGTCCCATGCTTTATTTCTTGCTATGATTTTGGTTTTGGTTACTTTAGAGAGCCAGGGGCAGTCTTGGTTTTGGCTCTGAAGGTGTGGATAGGAGTGTAGGAATCTAGAATGGAGAGGAATTTAGAATTAAAATAGTCTACAGCATAATTTAGTGGAAGTTCTTTAAGTGTGGCCCAATTGCATGCTCTGAATTCATTCTGAAAGTCAGTGGAGTTAAAGTTCTTGTTGTTTTTGATATAATTATATAGAACTTGGTGGTGGTTATCTACTTTATGCTTAATGATGTAAGTGAGTAGGTGGTCACTTATATCATCGGGGAGGATACCCGTGTTATACAGGTCTGGGTGATTGTTGATAAGAATCCAGTCCAGGACACTGCCTTTGTAGTTGGATTTATTTATTCTGGTGGGTGAGGATATAAGTTGGGTATAACCATGAAGGCTTATATGGGTGATGGGAGATTCAGAGGAACAATTGTTCCAGTCAATATTAACATCTCCTAACACCATAGTTTCTTGGGGGTATGTGTTGGAAAGCCATTGGAGGAAGTCTTCTAGGGTATTTGCATTATTGCCTGGGGGGGATATAAATGCAGGCAATGAATATAGATTTATTATTATGTATTATTTTGATATGCTGACATACATATTGTCCTAATTTTATTATGTATTCCATGATTCTCCGTAGTATTCCATAAACCATCATGTGCCACAGTATTAAATGCCTTAGTAATCTCATCTCTCCTAAGTTTCATATCCTTGTTTTTACTTATAGCATCATCCATAATGGCTCTCACAAGTAATAACAATTCTTGAGATCCCTTCCCTTTTATATCATGTATACTTTTTCCATAATATAGTTCATCCTTCCTTCCATTCTGCCCTGTATTATTCCCATAACAAATGATAATCCATGTTATTTAGTGTGATGGGTCTTGAGATTTTATTTCAACTTTCTTCCATATACATTTTAATATCCCACTGTATAACTCAAAACTCTCCTTCAACCATTCATTCAGTACACTTACAAAATGCCCTCTTTGCCAGTCTATTCATTTCTTCTATATACCAAACCCTGAGCTATCGAGCCCGATACTGAATCAATATTTACTTTCGCAAGTGCTTCACCAAATTCACTAATAACAATTTCTTTTTCAAATTCTTCCTTAACTAGTTCTGAAAATTCATGCCTTTCCATTCTTATTTTCTGTCCTTATACTCGTATGTATTTCCCACGACGTACTACTACAATACTCATGATATACTCTTACATTCTTTTTAACTTTCCTTTTACATTTTTTATTCCTCTCATTATAGTAATGTCTTTCTCTACTATTTTACCCAAACATACAGACATGTCCTTCATTCTGCCTTATAAATAATATATCTGCCGCAACATTAATGCTTTTTTGATTTCCTTTATGTATTTCTTTTTGTATACCATAATACTCCTTTGTCTAATTCTCTAAACCCCCTATAAATGTTCCCATAGTTCACGTTCTCTTCCTTTCTTGCATCATCCTGCCACTGACAAAAAACATTTTTATACTTGTTTTTTTTAAATTCAATCAGCAGTCAGGCCTTTTATTATAGAAGTCCCTCACAGTTATAGGATCCATCATTTTTTCATTTATTCTTATTATTCTGTTCCTATTTTTAATATACCCTGTCTTCTCTCACCTCCAAACATATTGTAAAATAGTCTGAGAAACCTGTCACAACTATATCACCATCTGCTGCCACGAACCCTTCCAATAATACAAAATAATCAATTTCAAATCCTGGTGTCCCCTTCTATAAGTCTATTGACTTTATTCCACACAACTAACTGATCACATTTCATAATTTCCTGTTTTTTTACATCTTCCCCTTTCTTTTCATGGCTTCCCTTTAAATCACAATTAAAGTCTCCTGTAATTATAATTTTCATGTTAACTACCACATTATACAACTGCCCCCCATTAATATTAAAAAATGTGCACGCTGATTGGTCAGCGTGCACGTTGTAAATCAGAGTTATAGTAATAGAAAAAGGTCTGGTCGCCCGGACCTTTTCCATTACTATAACTCTTTTTTCACTCTGTCTCGCTATGTTAAACGAGTTTAACATAGCGAGACAGTTTGTAAAAAGCAACGGAGATCTTGCTTTTGCCCACAGTTCTGATGTACTGCATAGGCATACGCATGCGCAGTACATCAGAACTGCCGCAGAATACCAGACAGCTGCGGAAGGGCAGCAAGGAGGCATTATACAATGTCATTATTTAAGAAAAGTAATTATTTTTTTTATTAAACAATGTCATTGTATAATAGCAATAACCCATTTCTGGGTGTCGGTAATGCTGGATTTACCCACGGTTGGCTTTGTTTGGTCACTCAGGCTTTGCCCTCGTGACCAAACCATGCCAACCGTGGGTAAATCCAGTATTACCCACACCCAGGCGTGGGTTATTGCTATATTATTTAATATTTGATAAATCAGATTCTCTCTTTTCTTGCTAGTTATATATGTATATAATGCTCTAACGGTATAAACACGTTCTCATCTCCTCACATCCACAGCGGTTAACGTTTCCGTCCTTCCAGTGATACATCCAGTATTTTCACTCTTTCTTTACATAAAACAGCCACTCCAGAAAAAACTTTCATTCCTAACTAAGTTCCATCTTATGTTTCCACCCCACAATTTTTTTTGTTTCAGTCTTTCATCACTTGTCAGGAATCTAACATCCACTAACCTATTTACACCCTCGTTACGTTTAGCACACCATTTTAATATCTCTGTCCTTATAGTGATAATAGCTCTGTTCATATTTACAAAAATTGCTCTAACAATGTTCCCTTTCATTCTTTTGAAGTTTAGGGCAAATATCTTTACTCCTTCCCCTTACTGAATATTTTTCTAGGGTTGCATTGGGTTGGGAGGGTGGCTTAATGGCTAAGGTGGTTGTCTTACAAACACAAGGTGCAGGGTTTGAGTATCACAAGGGATAATTAGCTAGGCTTAAAATGGCTCACAAGGGCAGTTAGCTTAGTACTAACCTATGTACAAATAATCCTTGATCTTCAGAATCCAATTTTTCACTTGCTAGAATTAAAACAAAACTTAGTGTCAGTCCTTTCTCCTGCCGTCCCTTCCTGTATACAAACTCTCTCCTCCTAATCCCTTTCATATTTTTCTTCCTCTGCAGTTCCTTTTCCACCTATTTCACCCTCTCATTCAGCTTCATGCCGTATGTTTTCATCCCTTTGTCCTTATTTTTTGTTATTTATTATTTGCTCCTGACAGTCCATTTGAAAGTGTCCTTTTTGACACAGCCTGCATTGAGTCACACACTTTGCTGTGTCTTTTCTTCCCTCACTGGTTATATTGCATCTTGTCAAAATCACAAAAATGACACTTATCGGGTGTTTTACCATTTTTTCAGATTGCAAAACAGTTTCTATCGTCCACCCTGCACCCTCCATATAGTATGATCAATAGTTTCACACAAACCCTGCATGCATTTTTTTACACCTTCTTTTAGTTTATCAGTTTTAAACTACAAAGTAACTTTTTAATATTTAAGTTACAACCAGAAAACAAATAATTGTTCCATGAATAAATGTCTTCCTTTTTGTCACACATCCAGGAATTTAATCACCAGTCCCTCAGATTTGAATGTTAAATCACAAGAAGTCTGTCCCTATATGTATAAAAGACCGAATTTCTTGAACTTTAAACCCTAGAACAGCTACCACTCTCTCCCAGACGTTTTAGCACTTTCGGCTAACATCAGAGACTGAAGCACTACTAATTTCATGAACTCTAATCATATCCTAATTTAGGAATTGGGTCCATTCCTGTCATGGTATTAGAAACTCAAAGGACTTGGAGAAATTAAACGGAGGGAAATCCCACACGTATATCTGTCTATCACTTCACATTTTCCTCTTATTCTCAGTGTTGGCCTTCTCATCATTTTAAAAACATTTTTACTTACAGTTTTTGCTGCTGGTCTTCTTTACGTGTTATTATTGCTACAGAAGTTTTAACTGCTGCATTCTATGCTGCCACCAAATCGGACATTTTCTCAGTTTGTTGCTGCGTTCCTCTTTCACTTTCTGTCATTGCTGCATAATTTTTAACTGCTACATTTTCTGTTGTCACATCACCTGTTTCCTTCTCCGCATTACTATCCTCAACACGTCTGAAAAAGCTATGTGCCATCCCCATGAAACAGTAGAACTGTCACCCGCATCAGCTTGATTGATTATTTTTAACAGGACATCATCGACAAGCCCTGCTGACACCAGCCCTGTTGTCTGTTTCACTCCAATGGACTTACTTACTTCATTTCCCATTGAGACAGCTAATCATTGTTCATTTGTAACATCCACCACACAGGAATCTTTATCTGATTCTCCATAATGCAGAAATTTGTCTTCTAATTCTCACTTTCCACCTCCAAACTGTCCATAGCTTTTGTGTCCTCCTCTGTGCTGCTGCTTCTGTTAGGCCTTGTAGGAGTCCTCCAGCACCATCTAGCAGCTCCAAAGAGAAAGGAGCAGCGGAAGTTTCCCAGTATCCGAGTCAAATTTCCCCTTGAAGTATAAATACCACCTTTGGTCTCCCCAGAAAAGAGGCCAGTAGCCTAGTCGGACTAACCCAGTCAACAAAGGGTAAATAAATCTAATCAGTGAAATCACCTCTTCGTACAATATATCTCTTGCACTGGTTGTTGTAGCAGGTGCCCTGAACACTGTTGTTACCTATGTGGGCTCTCTGGCTGGTACTGAGCTGTCTGTGATCAGACTTTGGTTATTTAAGAACTTACTTGAAAGGCACTCCCTGACTCTTTGCAACTTGTTGAGCCCATTGTTTGCTGTCTTCCATTATATAAAGCAAGAGAAACACCACTGAGGTATCACTTTAGTGCCTTTGTGTTTAGTCTTATTAAAGGAACCATAAAAATCATGGATGTTATGTTTTCCAGGAAGCTAAGCAGTACATTGCCAGATACTGAGTTTTGTTCTAACATACTGATTTGGTTAATGTGTAGGGTGCCATTTATGGGCATGGTTATGATTACAACCCATGAATAAGAGAGCTTTCTGCCTGTGCCCTTAACCCCAACCCTGCAGATCACTTTATAAAAAATCTTTTCTCTAACAGTACCACTACACAAGAAGCTTGAACACACATCTCATACACTACACACACACACACACACACACACACACACACACACACACGCACACACACGCACACACACGCACGCACACACACACACACACACACACACACACACACACACACACACACACACACACACAAAACAGTAAAACTAACTAACTCCTTAGCTAGCTGTTATGTAACCCTAATCTGCAAACACTTGCACTCAAACTCCCACTCCACTTGCTTTCCCTAAACACACAAGCACACAACATTCTGATGACTGATCACTTCAGTACTCGACAAAGAATACTACCAATAAAAAAAAGCCCATGCACAGTGCCAGCTAATGAGCCTCTGTGCAACCTTAATTGCTAGCACATGTCATCAATGCTGATTTAATTGCAACACACTAGTAATCAACATTCTGATGTCCACTTCCTAGTGTGCGCTTCTAGGAGTTCCATTTCAGAGATTCAGATCATGATAGCCTACACTGGTCCATACAAGTGTAAAGCCCTGACTATGGCTCAGGTACTCCAGGTTTGATTAGCCACGTGGTCACTTGATGGAGCAGGCAGGGAGGATGACTACACCTATCCTATGAGGGAGCAATGGTCATTCTGGCCTCCTTGTACCACTGATATGCAGACACAGCCTTCCTGATGGCAGAAAAAGTGGGAGAAGGACATCAGGATGAAGGCAGAAGGTGCAGAGGTGACTGTGATCACCAAAACCAGTGTTGGTAGCCGTTATCAGCATATGTAGGGGAGCATACCTCAACCTCTTAAAGCAAGGAATTTTAACAAAGCCATAAATAATGGGGGACAAATACCCAAAAACAGGGACATTTTTTTCCATTTAAATATTTTTTATTTGTTTTTGTTTAAAGTAACATCTTAGGGGCAGCTTTTAAATATTGCTCTTACAAACTTAGAAAGTTGATAGCATAACAGGTTTTGAGTCAGCATACATTTTCTAAAGAATATAATGTCTGAAACTCAAATGTCTGTCATTATTTTCTGACTTTAATCTTTAATGACTTGACAATGATTTGCCAGAAAACACAATTTTATGAAAAACAGACCAAAAGTAGGAGGTAGAAATCTGGACATCCTGCAAAGATCTGTATAGTCAAGAGGTATGTGGGGGAGCAGACACGCATGGACAGAGGGGCATTGGCAGTTACTGCAGTTACACAAGCTTTGATGTTACCACCAGGAAAGGGTGTAAGCCATTCATAACTAGAAATGCCTTCATAACCAGAATGCTGGCAAGGACTCATCCCTGAATGATGGTCTCACTGGACAGCACTTATCCCAGTAGATGTTAGGACTCCCCACCACTGTGGAATGAATGTGCATCTGGGAGGGAGCAGCTTGATGGCTAGAAGGTGGGGGGGTACCTTAAAAAATGACTGAGACTGAGGTATGTGGCTATTTTTCCCCTAAACACAGCAATCCTGGAGTTAGTATATATAAGTAGCAGGATTGTGGGGGTACAGCTCCCTAAGTCTCTGGATGCAGGGGAGAAGGTTTGTTTCTGCAACATTTAAGACTTTTGAAAGTCCTTCCTTTTCAGCAAAGATGCTGCTTTATGATTGCACTTTTGACTGTGGATCACAAAACAGTCGCACTCTAATCATGCGACTGTATATTACAATAGTTGCTGCATCGTTAGCTCATGTCCACCTCTGGCTCTGTGGCATACAGGGATAAATCCATATGATCCAGGCAACTGGGGACTGATTAGTGGCTGTAAAATTGGAGGAGCCAGATGGAGTGAGAGAGGAAGGAAGGGGAGGAGTCGACTCTCCTTTCCTGTACTCTCTTAGGGGGAGGGTTGTTCAGGGGCAAATGCCCAGGGTATGATTTCCCTTGTGCAGAGAAGAGAAACTATGTGTGCTACTTCCTTATTGATAGGCAGAACTTATTGTGCTAGTTTATGTCCATTGCAGAAAGGAAGGACTGCCCAGGGCTGGTAGCCATTCCAGACCCACTTGTCTGGACTGCTAATTTAGCATGTGTAGGTAAAGTAGGGTATAAAGGGAAAAAAAAACATACCTCCCTGTGAGTGATAGCCCTGCGCTCATTCTAAGTGACCTTGTCCCCAAAGAAATGAACTAATGAATGAACCATTGTGGGAGGTGAGCATGTCTGTAGGGCAACAAAGACAGGGAGCTAGACAGACAGCAGAGGAGTAGAACAAAAAAATATATTTTATTTTATTTATTTATTTATTTATTTTATTTTACATTTGTTGACCAGGCTAGTCCAGCTGGATATATGTCAATTTTCTGTAGAGGCCCGGGGAGAAAAGCTCCACAAAATACAGTATTATTTATATTATGACAGTTTTTACAGATGCAGGTACATTACAGATTTTAGCAATTTTTTACATTTCCTTACATTTCTGCTTACAGAATCTTTATACATATCATATATGGACAGTTACAAGAAGATATTTATAATGACATTAGCTTAATATATAAAAGGACATTCTCTTTATGGTTAACAGAAAAGCAACTAGTTTATACAGGCATAGTGATAAGTACCCAAAGATAAGTGAGGTAGTTAGGGTTAGCACAAGGGCATAACCAATGTGTTTTAAGGTAGAGTTTCAGTTTGTTTTTGAATAGTGTTATTGAGGAAAGGGAGGTCAGGTCACTGGGGAGTGAGTTCCAGGTTTTGCCCACGGTATTAGAGAACAAAGGGTCACCAGCCATATTGTTGGTTTTACCTATTTGTACAAGTAGTTTATTTGATGAGCGTAGGGTCTTAAGGTTATTGTAGGGGGTAATAAGGTTGGTAAGTATTGGGGTATTAGTAGGTTGATACAGGATCTTGTGGGCAACTGTTAATTGGTTAAATAGTAGTAGATTTGGCAACTATAATAAAACAATAAGAATAAGAATAATTTCTTCTCCATGCGCCAGGAGTAATTGTGCCATATTTAAGCATCATGTGACTGACAATACTAAGTAGTTGCTCATGGGAAACATGATACAAAATAAATAATTAGAATGCCCTGACATTTGGGGCGTAGGTCTGACCTGTTTCTTTTATCACAGAGATGTTCCAGTCTATACAATCTGACTTTTCTGATTGTCTGGCTTTTATAACTGTTGATAGGGGTGCATAAGAAAATATAGCACCTAGCTGCTCAAAAAATTCACACCTACCATTCAGCAATTTTGTAACCATGATTATAATGTCCATGTCCTGCTGTCAGGACCTGAGATACCATGAACATTATTGAGAATATAAGTTGTTGAATGTGTTAACCTATCACTTAGTTTAGGGGACTTCCCAGAATATAGGTTTGCCTGTGCATTCAAATTATAGGACAGTTTGTAACCCTGAGTAAAAACCTCTTCTCCTTTGTTTGTTTTGCAAATGCTAACTATGCTTGGTATAGTGGGAATGATTGCATTAGCTACTTTTATTTCAGTTTGTAACTAAAGTAATTAACACTGGTAGAAATTGGTAACAGAGGACATAAATGTGACAAAACTAGTTGTCATGTCTGAAATGTGTCCCTCAGGATCAGCCCTATATAGAGTCAAAAAGGTACAATAAACAAAACCAAATAAAATTAACAGTAAATGGAAAGCTCCACCTTAGAACTCAAAGAACATGTTTTTTCATTATATGTTTGTTTTCTGAGCTATTTTAATATCTTAAAATCACTCCAAGTGCTTCTATTACAATTTCAATGTGTTTTCCACAAAATGTCAGATGATGGGGCCTGCCTTGGTAACATGATCTTGTTTTCTTGGTTTCATTCGTTTTTCCCAGAATACATTTCAAGTACTCTTTATATGAGTCATGCTAGACATAATGAAGTGGTGTTGCTTTCTCATGCCATTAGGATAGAATGGCAGGACTGTGAAGCACTATCTAACACACTTTCTGCAACAGAGCTATTTCTATGTTTCCCTGACAGAGCCTCATGTATGTCTGCCTGAGCTTGCTCCATGCTGTAAATAGCCAGTAGCTACTTGCAGTAAAAGAAAGTAGGTAAACAGCAGGTTTTTGTAAAGGGATTCTTTTATAGTTCTAAAAGAATTGACAGACCTTCCCCCACACTCTCATACTGAGGTGTGAAAACTCTCACTGCAGTAATTGATCCTTGCTGCATCATGTAGTACTCAAAAGGACTCCAAAGTAAGTCTGCCTGCTACTTGCATGCACATGCCTCATCTCTGTGTGCATATATTTGTAAAAAAACTGTAAGCCTGTTTCCTACCTTCCCTGTAACTAGTGTTCCAGTTACAGATTTGCTGTATCCAGGAATGTATGTAAGCATATGAGCCCCTCAAGCCTTTCTGTGTTGGAGGGAAGCCTTCTATCTTATCAATGGGAGTGGTAAGCACTAGGTAACCTGTCTACCACATAAGGAGTGGGTCTGGCCCAGAAATTGTAGTTATTGGCCATTTAGGCAATCTCTTCCATCTCTCTCAACTTTCTGATTTGAAAGCCTGCATTTGCACTTGTTTCTGTTCTGTAACTCATCTAGTGCAGATACAGATTCTCAGTTTTAGGACTTAAATTTGCTTATTCATGCTCAACACTTGTTCAGAACTTGTAAGCACTAAATAAGCTAATTACTATAGCACTCAATCTTCCTCATTACCTAGACGAAAACAGTTTTTGTACTTACTTTTCTTAGTTGCTTAGAGAAAAACAGCTTTTGTACTCACTTTCCTCACTTATCTAGAGGAAAATAGTTTTTTATTCAGGCATGTCCAAGGGTCATATCCCAGTGTTCTCTCCTGTCTACCTGATGAATCTGGGCATCTTGAGGCAATGTATAAATTGCCTCATGTACACAGACAACCCTCTCCTTCTACCACCCAACACTACAACCTGTGAGAGATGCACTTATCTAGCCAAACTGGAGGTAAAGCTCTCTCCAACCAAGAATGAAATTGACAGTCATGAGGAGAAGGTAAATATTTGCACCACACCACACTCATCACATAGTCTCAATAAATCTACACCATCAAAATCCACACATAGTAGCACAAAAACATTCGCGGAGGCTCTCAATAATAATCTGTCTAAGCAACAGAGACCTCCAATGCAGAAACGCAAGCAACCTCCATTCCCCAACACAACCCAAATGACACATAGCCCACAGACTCAGTGTGCCACTCAACCACAGCCAATAAGGCAAAACAACGTACCCAACACACTAGTCATAGGTGACTCTATAGTCAGGCACAGTGATGTTCCACTCACCAGGCTAAACAAGGAGAAGGTTACTGTCATCTGCCTGTCGGGTGCCAGAATCCACCACATAACCCATGCACTCAGGTCACTCCACAACAAGTACAAACATGACTCTGTCATTGTCCATTTTGATGTGAATGACCTGAGATGTATCTCCCTGGACTACATGAAAAGAGACATGGAAGAGCTCTCCGATCTTGTAGCCCAGGCTGGTATGACCCTAGTCCTGAGTAGCATTCTGCCATCACCCAGAATGATACCGCAGTACAAGGACAAAATGATTGACTTCAAAAAATTGGCTAAGCTTCTGGTGTCATTCTAAGGGGATCCAGTATCTGTCTGCTTGGGATGACATGGTCGACAGACCACGATGCTTTGCCACAGATAGCCTGCACCTGTCGCCCCTGGGATTCTGGATACTGGCTAAGGCTCTTGCTGCCCCTATAGTGCCTTTTTTAGGCAAGGTTCAAATAACAAATTCACCACCATAACAGGAACAGGCAAGCAAAAACTGAAGGTAATGCTACTCAATGCTAGAAGTCTAAATCTCAAAATGCACTCACTCGAGGCACTCCTTAAAATGGAGAACATCGATATCTGTGCAGTGACTGAGACCTGGTTCAAGGCTCCAGAGAGCACCTCTACACTACCAGGCTATAACTCATACCACACTTTTTGGCCATGTAACCTGAACTGAAACACCAAAGGCAGAGGTGTGTCCATATTCATTAAGGATATCCACACCTCCAAGCTTGTTGCTCAGCATAATGCATCCGAGATTATTCAAGCGCAACTAACTCTGGGCAAAACTGCAATCCAAATTGTAGCTTGCTTCAGATCCCCCACCATGCCCCAGGATTCCCACTCTTTTCTTGATATACTGGAAAATATTGGTTCAACCAAACACCCTAATAATGGGTGATTTCAACTACCCCACCATTAACTGGGAATACTACTCATATACCAACTCCTTCGCTCAACGTTTCCTGGAATTCATAAACTCCAATGCCCTAGATCAAGTTATCCACATCCCCACCATGGCAACAATATCCTAGACCTAGTCATTACCAACATGAGTGACCGGTGTTCCACACCTGAAGTCAACTCCTTGTTGGTCCGATCCGACCATAAGCTAATCACCCTTGTTATCCACATCCCGCCCCACCCCCCATTAAGGAAACCACAGTAAAAAATTTCTCCAAAGCCAACTTCATGCTTCTTAAGACAGAAGTGGTGAACTTCATGACATCCATGCAGATGGACAATAGAGTTACAACTGCTGAATCCTACACAAATGCACTCTATAAGCACTAACACGAGTGCATGGATCGTGCTATCCTAAACAGAACCAAGATGCTATCCTCCAAAAAAAGGAAGCCAATCTGGTGGTCCCCTGCCATTAACAAACTGTACAACAGAAGGAAGAAACTGTTACAAAAGAGAGTAAAATCCCATGAGTGGAGGAGCTCCCTAGTCAGCCTCAGTAAGAAGCTGAGATCCCTTATAAGATCCTCCAAAGCTAGCTATGAAAACAAAATCACCACTAATTCCAAGGACAACCACAAAGCATTCTATAGCTATGTCAAGAATCTCGATGGCAACACCCAGGTCTGCTCTGAGTTACAGCACAAAGGCACAAAAATTACAGAACCAACTGATATTGCCAACATCCTGGCAGATAGGTTCAGTGCTAACTTTACCCCCCCCTCACCCCCTAAAGGGACCCTATCTATACAGGAAGAATGCAGAGTCCCTGTAATCACAACTATGCAGGTAAAAGCTGCACTCTCTAAAGCCAAAAACACAACATCCATGGGACCGGACAACATCCCAGGCTCCGTTTTTCGCGAACTTCAGAACAAACTGGCTCCCCACTTAAGCACCATGTTAAATAATAGCCTCACATCAGGCTTTGTGCCAACTGAATGGCACACAGCAACAGTAATCCCACTCCACAAAGAGGGAGCCACCACTGATCCTGGGAACTATCGACCTATTAGCCTGACGAGCCTGATCTGCAAGACCATGGAAAGTATCATCATGGAACTCATAAACAAAGACATTGGTAACCTCCAAACTCTGGATCCCACCCAGTTCGGGTTTGTGAAAGGCAGATCATGTCTCCTGAACCTGATCGACTTCTTTGAGGCAGTCACCAAAGCCTTAGATGAAGGTAAGGTGGTTCACACAGCCTATCTTGACCTCGTCAAGACTTTCAACACCATCCCCCATTCTGGAATTATAGCTAAACTCACTAAACTAGGTATAAATCCCTATGTCACAAGATGGGTTGCCAACTGGCTCACTGACAGAACCCACACTGTAAAAGTTGCAGACTCCAAATCTGACCTCAAAGCAGTGACATGTGGAGTACCACCGGGTTCCGTCCTGGGACCTCTCTTGTTTGGTATCTATTTCTCTGAAGTACAGGCTAACACAGAAGGCCTCTGGCTAATGAAGTTTGCAGATGACTGCAAACTAGGAGCCATAGTCAAGTCTCCAAATGATGTGGACATCCTACAGAAGGGCGTCGCTGAGACAGATGCCTGGTGTCAGAGCCATGGCCTCAAGCTCAATGCCAAAACGTGCAGTGTCATCCCCTTTGGTAAAAACTCTGTACCCATGAACTACCACATAGGCAGCAATCTACTTAACACTGAATGCTTGATAAGAAACCTTGGTACCCAGGTGGAC